>NC_042496.1:28193072-28204859 GCF_005508785.2 Acyrthosiphon pisum
AATAATATAAAATATGTGGACTGACTGATCTCAAGTAGACTAGACGACAAATTCAAATCTGTTTACAGAATTTTTATCGCTTCACTATATCAATCGGTACGTTGGACAAAAAATACGTCTAAATTCTTATGTTGCGCGTGTGTTAGACAAAGACAGGAAATCACCGCCACCAATCCCCTTAAAACTATCACTGAAAATTCAAATGCATATTATACGGGATGGTAATATGAACAGTTATCATAATATTATCTATGACAGACAAACATCCAGCTAACTCCTACTTCAGTCTCCAGAGAATGGGTCATACCCGAAACTTGTGAAAATAGGAAATTATTCTCTTTTCATACCAACTAAGAAATTAAAAAATGTAATATATTATTATTGTTCCCTGATCTTCAAACAAAAAATGTTATCAAATACAAGCAATAAATATTATACAAATATTTTAATACAGTGTGAGTATGAATGTAGGCTATTTTTACTATTAAAATGTAGGCTATTTTTTCGGTGAATCACGGTTTTTAGGGACATCTAAAATGCCTACAAAGAGGTTCAGGCAGTATAGATCTATACGAATATACGCATGCGCGACCTAGATGGGTAAAGGGAGGTTTCTACCCTGATAATATTTTTGTGGTACCAATATTATCGATTTTCTACCCTAAAATTAAAAATAATATTTTTATTTAAAAAAAAATAACAAGTTGAATAAAACAGATTTTAATACAACGACAACTGATCACGAGATTTACACGAGGTCCATGTTTCATAATGGTAAACAAAACTATGTCATGTAAATGTTTTTTCGCGAAAAAATCGAAATATCTCAATTTAAAGCCAAAGCCTCAGAGGTTCGTTTAAAAGTTCCTGACCTTTGATAAAACAGAAATTGATTTGATCAACATTTTATAACAATTTCCTGATGTAAGACTCAATGATTTTAAATTCTAGTTATTTCGCTGTAAAATACTAAGTACATAGACAATGAATTTACTTGAGGTTTATTTAAAAAAAAAATGTATTACCCAAAAATAACTTTTCTATAGTGACGCCCGCGGGTCTACGTGCACATTAGAAATTGAACACAGATTATATACTATTTTTACTTTTGAAACGGTAATTTATCAAATTCTATGTCAGTTTTTGAATTACACACGTAAGACAACAGCAGCACTACCTTATAATATAGTCACGGACATTTCTTGGTTAAACCGAGCAAAATCTGTAGAAACGTCTTTCGAATTCAATGATATAATTAATACAATATAATAGTATTATGCTTTTGTAATTTTAAACGCTTGCCTCAAAGCGTAGGCCCACCCAACTCGAGTTATCTATTATTTAGTTGTAAACGTAAAATGATATATTATATTATTATGATGGACCATCATCATACAAATCTACAGTTATAAACCACTTGAGATTCAAATCGATCTCCCGATGTCTGTACAAACTATAAATAGTTATGTTTATTTTGTTAATTATATATTTTATGATTATACTCACACTTCAAAATATTTATAATCACTTAGCGTATTATTAATTTAATCAAACACGACTCTATCGAATATTCGTAAGTGCAATACATCATTGATGCCCGTGTGACAAATTTAGTAAAATCAAAATGTAATATTATGTAATATATAATGTACCTATGTCCTATACGATTCACCAAGAAAGTCTCTTTTATCCTTTAATAATGTATGTTAATTCAAAATCTGATTTTTGTATTTTTAATTACATTTAACGACCAAATTTTTAAATACTTTTATTATTTAAAATACTAGATTTTTACACCATTTATGGAGAATCTTATGGCAATACAAACTTATCTTTTTAAACGAGAACAACCCTTTTTTACTTTTTATAGTCCCCTTTTTATAGTAGTCTAGTATCCCCTAGTATTAATGACTACAACTGTTTTTCACCCTTATTACACGAGTGATAAATCATTAAGTTCAGTAAACTCAGGCACTACTAGTTTTAAATTTGACTTAGTTACATAATATTGTTAAAAAAATCTTTTGATCGACAAATTACAGTAAAAGAAGAGTGGTTTTCATTTGAAAACAATAATATGTTTGTATCGCCGCGGGACACTCTACTATAAATCCAAGTTCTTGAATATTATGCTCTTCAAGTATCTTAAAAAATCATTATTTAAATATGTGAAAAATAGGAGAGGGTGAGCCGTGAGCATGATTAATGAATCACTATGTACGAAAAGGCTTGTCCCAAAAGTAAGGAGACCTTAATTATAAAAAAGTCGAAAAAGTGATTTATTAAAAATTTTTTCACATGATCATATTATACTATTTATACACTATTTTTCGACATAATCGCCGTTCATATCAAGATACTTTTGTAGCCGATCTCGTATACGTAATATATTATATTCAAAACTCAGAGGTATACCGTATATGCCGTATCACATTTCAGCAGTGTAGTGAGTGTATATTAACCTAAATAATAATATTTTTATTATCATTATATGCGTGGTAGGTACATAACACTCGAGTAGAAATCAAGTTATCACTGTGTGTGACGTGAGCTTGTGTGCCTACGCCGTGTGGCAAAAATGATACGCTTACAATGGGTCCGCCCATCGACAATAGTAATCAAGAGTCTGTAATTTAATAATAATACCTGCACTATATTATATAGGTGAAAAATATTCCCTTTCACCAGTTTCGCCTTTTGTATTGTGTTTATTCCACTATGTATAGACACTATTAGATATATACAATTGAAAAAAATAGTTTAATGAGCATTACTAATATTTAATAATCAACAGGTTAAGTGTAAACATTTGTAAATCGTGTCCTGGATATTTTTGAAAATACGTAGTATATGAATGGTAATAATAATAATAATTCGTGAGTCAAGATCTAACAAAGACGACCATGGATTATAAAGTATGATCTACAATGACAATTTTTATTTATCAGAATTTAAATTTCAGCAACAATACGAACACGATTAAAAATGTAATATCTTGACTTAAGTTAAAAGTACGAGGTACCTTACGGAGTTTGTAATTAAGGAAAACAATCAACCAAGTCGTTATTCGTTCGTCAAGTGAGAGGACGGGCCCCAGAAAAGGGTATGTTAACAGACACAGGATATAGGTATCTTCTGCGACAGTGAGACTGAATACGATGATGGTAACTCGTCTCGCTTCACTCACTTCAGCACTTAGATATAGCTGATTTATTGAGTATTGTATTAGCGTTGTTCATAATTGATAATATGAAAGAAATAATCGCATTAGAAAAACAATTTTGATCGGAGTTAATTTTGACTATTATCATGATGTATTTAAATCGTTTTACAACACTAAATAAATATTGTGAGTTAAGGTTTTTTTTAAACGTTTGAATAAGGTATTGTACAGTAGGTACATATGTATAAAATATGTTATATTTAAAATATGGTGGATGTTGAACTTGAAGGTTTTATTAAAATTTCAAATCTTTAAGACTTAAATTGAAAATTTTAACTGAAAAATAACCAAACAATATATGGTATTCACTAAAGATATGAAATTCACGATATGATTCACATGACACAAATTTAATTCAACAATAAAAAACATTCTTGACAATTTCTATTGCGCATAGAAAACGTATAAATGTTGAATTTCTTAGTACTTTAAAATTTTGTTAAAAACGATATAACTGCCACAAACTTTTATAAAACATGTATAGAACTTCGGACGGTTATTATTTAGAGGTGGGTCGAACTCCAAAATATGGTCTCGAACCGAACTGGAACCGAATTTTTTAATCGTATGTCAAACCGAACAATTCAGTGTTATGTCGAACTTAAACAAAACTTTTTAATCGTACATAAACTGAACATTTCGTTCAACATCAAACCACACCTGTACCATATATTTATTTTATTTCATCATTGAACTGAACCCAAACAAAACTTTTGAATTAAATGTCAAGTCAAACTTTATAGTCTTATGTCATACCAAAATAACTAGGTAATGACTATCGAGTAAGAATTAGAACTATCTGGACTAAGGACCAATTTTATAAATGATAACAATTTATGAATATTGAATAACAATAATTAATAATATTAACTTTTGATATGTTTCAGAGAGTTACGAACTTTGTTTATATAAATAGTAAAGAGCCAAAATAATTATTTAAGTCTATAAATAATCGATAGGTACCCTATATGGCTATATATAGGTATATAGTATAGACTATATTATTATAGACAATAAACAAAATACAAATTAATTACCAATTTAATATTTAACAATAAGCACCGAGAATGTTTTTGGTTCGAACCGTTTGACGTGTTGGCATTTTTTGGGAGTTTGAACTATATTTAGAAGTTTAAACTTTTTGTTGGAGTTCGGTTCGGTTTGGTATTTTTAAAGCTTGGTTTGACTTTCAAACAAGAATCGAGCGCCTAAAATGCTGTTCGATTTTTAGAACTTTGAACAGTTCAACCCACCTTCATTATCATTGGTTTATTGAACTTTCTTTAACTTAATAACCATGATATATTAGTTATAGAACAGTATCTATTTAGTAACAAAAACAAGTTTAAACTGTTTTCACGAATATTTTATAGTTCTAAACACTGTAATTTTCGGAGAGGTTACGCCCGATAAAGCACATTGCATTAATATATTTTGCTTTTTAATGAAAACGCCGCGCCGCTCTGTAATGTATCACAAATAACCATAGAGTAATTCCATACAAAATTGTTCAATTTAAATAAATTTATACATTTAACTCGTTTAAGTACAATAGTTCAAATCGTGACTGTTAATTTGATAAAAATGGGCGCAGTTTGGCATAATTAATAAAACTATGCGTAATGGGATATTATTTATTTTCTCAATACTCAATATACCTATCTGCTGCTGCAGTGATGATGTGATCCGTACTAGCAAATTGTAGGGAGCTTTTGATAATTTCATAGAAATACAAATTAACAAACATGGTTTCGGGCCATGCATAGGTAGGTTAGGTGCGGTCACTGAAGATTTGGTTTTTAGTCGATTTGGAGAATAAAAATGTAATTTTTTAGGAAGGTGAGTAACAGAACGACAGAAATATTTGTTTGTATAATGTTATGTATTAATATTTGGTCTAAATGATTGCTATTTAGAATGGGTAATTTTATATTTTAATATAAAAATTATTGCTTAGTAATTGTATTAATTATAATTAATAATTACTAACTACTGATACTTAACTATTATACCTGCATCAATAATAGTATCTCAATAATTGTGCGATTATTTTTGCTCAAATCTTCAGTACAGTACCTACCTACAGTTGAGTGCTGGCTTTAGGTAATTTTAATGTTATTTGCGATGGAATAAAATTTACCATTAATACAAACTGAACTGTGTAGGTACTTAAACGTATTATTGAATTAAATGGTACTCACAAGGTTAAAACCGTATGGTTTGTTGTTCGCGTATTCCACACATCAGACACAATAATTCACATCATATACGCGTATATCGAACGAAACCGTTTTTGAAAAAATCGTATTTATCTATCGTCGCTTAAAATTATTTAATAATAGTAATAATTTAAAAAAAAATTAATGAAAAACTTAATTTTATCATAAAACGCACGAATATGCACCTCGTAGGAAACACGGTATCGTAACAACACGAATAGTAAACCAATGAGTGCACTATACCGCTGAACTACACAACTGCACGTTGGTTACTAGGCCCGTATGGAGAGCGAAATGCATTGTGCGTGACTGTCTGTTCCTCCTCTTGTGCTGGTTTCATACACCTGTCGGAGGGGCACTGAGCCGAAGAACTACTGTCGTGTTCGAATGGAGAATTTCCACAACTAAATCGTTAGTCACCCGCACTAAGTTTCCGAATTGTTATATATTTTGTATTATTATTTTAAAAACGATTATCATTTAAATAAATAAAAAAAATATAATAAGTAATAACACGATTCCCCATTGTATACATATATATTTATAATAATATAGGTATAAATAACTAATATAGGTATTTTATCCCCACGATTTTTAGTACAAATCACTTTATGAAATAGGTATTAATGGTATTATAATATTATATAGGATCAATATAGATAGGGGGTGAACAGAACGATTCATCAAGCATGCTCACCTCACATATTATTATATTATTATCGTTTAAGCAACACAATAATTAAAATTCGGATTTTTAGAGTTTTTTAGAACATTTATCACCATATATTTTTAAATACTTTTTTTTATAATTTAAGGATTTTTCCGTTTCGAAATAAACTTTTTTTTTTCTGTAAATTGCCAATTAGAAATATTTTGAAAATATATAATATTTAAATCGAAATTCGAACGACTACCAATAGTATTTTAGTTATTAAACAATAAACCTAGCGTACTAAAGAAGCAGTCTGAAAGGTCTGAAAGATAGTATGATGATTTGAAAATTATTGTAATTAATATGAAATATTAGAATTGTATTTTTATAAAAACCATCTGAGTAGGTAGTAGGTAGGTAGATAACAGACTAAATATGACACCGCAGGCTATATTATATTTTATATTTTATGTAAAAACATAATATTATTAAGAATTGTTATTATAATTTTAGTAGGTACCTACATACAGTTAAATCGCTCATTCTAATTTTAATTAAATGCATTATCAACTTTATCAAAATAATTATTACAGTAAAAAGCTGAGTGTTAACATTAGAAAAAATGAGTTTTGTTTGCTACAGGACACTCCTTAAATCTTCTTAAAATTCAAGTAACACAACAACTATGGTGTTAACGCTTTAAGTAGGTTATAACACTTAAAAATTCCAAAACACATAATTTTAATACATGTCTATGTATTAAAGGATAATGGGAGGGAGTGGAGTCGCATGCTTAATACTTGGTGAATCTCCCTGTACTCTGTGTGAGCCTTTCTGATATAGTAATATAATTATAGTATTATAATAAGTTATCATAAAATATAAATCTAACATATTATACGTGGGTCACTGATTCTGGTAGAATTAATCAAAATATATGATAGACGTACTAGATGTACTAATTTATTACAGAGAATACTAAAATAATATTATTTGAACGGGAGATTTTAACGATAATTTTAATTCCGTTTAAAAATAAATGGTCTAATCCACGGAAATAAAAAATAATTTTTGTATTGACGGGCTTAAGGTAACCGAAACTTCTGTCTATGACCTATACGAAAAAAACAAAATAAACAATAAAAGGGAGAGAGCGAGCACCCGAGCTACCTACCTATATATGTGACCATCATGTATAACCACCGACGCGCGACGACTATTACAATATTAGTCACTCCGTCGGGTTGCATAAATAGTAGAAGTGTAACACCCTCCAGGAACCCGACCCCATCGTGCACCTGTCCCATTAAAATAATAAATCCTACGTCCTGTTATTTGTTGTTGTTGATGTTATTATAATTATGATTTTAGGCGAACAGTTTTTGTTGTTCATTAGAAGTACATATCGTCAACAATAATTAAAAATCACTTTATTTAAATATTATATAAAAACGGGATGGAATTTAACTAATGTAATTTATTATACTAATTTTTTCCCCGTAGTTAATCCTTAATAATTTAAGGGAGTTTCAGTCGATGAAAAAAAAATTGGCTGTTGGACCAAAAAGCCAAACAAAACTGATTTCAATTTTTAAAACGGATTTTAATTGATCAACAAGTTTTTTAGGTTATTATAGAAAGGCTATTTTGCATATATATTTTTAGATTCTGAGTGTAGAGAGAATGTATTGATTTTACAATTATGTGTGTGTTTTTTTCTGTCATTACCTTTTGGGGCTGTACAAATGCTTTTATCTTCTAATTCAGCACCTTTTCTAGAGCGACAGTGAACCTATAGTTGTTAAATAATAAGGGTTGAAAAGGAAAAAAATACTCAGTACTTTTCAAAAGCGTCAGGAAAAACAAATAAAAAATTAAGAATCGCTGAAGTTTTACGCAGAACTTGTTTTCAAAAAATTCGATTTTGTTTTATGTTGTAAAATATAGGTAACCGTAGACACATGCAGGGGTGGACTGGGAGGTAAACAGCCCAGTATGCTATAAAACTAAACAGTCCAAACCCCTATAAATAACAGCTTCTTTATGGATACCTACTTTTCGCGTATAAACTATAAATAGACAATAGCCAATATTATAAATTTTATAAGAATCATAAATGTATAATTCTTTTGATATTATTGATGTTTGTTTACTAGGTATTGTTTTTATCATTTGTTTCACTGTCACAATTCATACTCTTATTAAACCAAAATCATCTTCATCAGTTCCAGAATCGTCGCGTTATTATAATCATTACTTTTAATATAAATTTTATATAAATGTTATCTATTCATCCCGGTAGAAACGAAGTTTCTTTTCCAACAAATATTATAGATTACAAATACATTTTAGTGGAACCATTAAAAATAATAAGTAAATGTATTTAAGTATTTAATGAATTTAAGTAAATGTGGAAAATGAATAAAAATGGAAATTATTATTATTACTATTTAATTAGGTACTATTATATTGATCATATTCAATAATCGAAATTACAAACCTGTGATAATTGAAATATGATAGGTATGCATGTATGTGATGACATTTTTTCCAAATATCTTGATAATACTGCATCAATAGTGGACAGTGGTGTCATCTCTCGTTGTAGATTCTGTTGGATTGTTTATCAAATGTAAAATTAATGTGTCCATAAAGAAAGTTTTAAATGTCTCCGATTTCTTATCATTAAAATTGTTGTTAAAGTCACCACCAAATTGTTATAATTTATAAACTATAATAATATTATAAATGCATAATATGCAGATCTAATTAGGCTGTTTCAAATTCTCGCATTAAACCGTTTTCTATTACCTTGTCTACACCAAACGCGACGCTCAAAAAAATGTAATTAACGCAAATGTAATGCACTATGCAGGGATATAATATTATGCAACAATCAGATTATTCTACGAAAACAAATTTCATGAAACAAAAATGTTTACGCGTCATGCAAGGAGGTTGTAATATGTTTATGAGATGTAACCAAAAGTATACCTGTGTTTTGTAAAGACCGCGGTATAGATTTCAGTGCGTCTGGTTGGGCAGGGAATACGGGCGATATACGCGCTCAGCACTTACGGGGATTTCCACTTTACGTATTAGAATTTTACAAATTTACAATGTACTTATTACTTATATATTTTATCAGTTATAATAATTATAAATGTACAATATACATAGTGTAGTGTTATAATATTATCAATATATACGCAGGATATTTATAAGTTCTAACCAATCTATCGCGGACCGTCCCTCCAACTTACTTTTTTTTTTGTTCCATCCTACCGATTGATCTAATAATGCGATAATATTTCAGAAAACTTATTTGAATTCGTTAGAATGTCTATTTGAGATCGGTCTGTCCGCATTTTAAGATTTCTGCTTTAAATTCCGAATAAATCCCGAATAATCAACGTTTGAAAATTTCAAAATATTCAAGCTAAATTTATAGCAGTTGCAGGGGGGGGGGGTGGAATTGAGAAAAGTGGACTGACCAATCTCAGGTAGACATAATAACGAATTCAAATCTGTTTTAAAAAGTATTATCGCATAACTAGTATTTACATAAATAGTATTTCGTCAAGAACATTTTTTCCGACTAGCCCCACATTGTGCTAGAAAAAAACTTCGTTTCAAAAAGTTGAGCATAAATCCAAAATAATTTTTCATAAGTGTCTAAAGTTTGACAAAATTCATTAAAATCAAGAACATTTACAAATTATAAGATTTGAAAATTTAATATAAGAGTTCCCATAATATATTATCCTACATTTAACAAAACATTTTTTTTCGGCCAAAATAAATTTAACCCACTGTACCTAGTTTTACACTAATGCAGTAATGCAGTAATGCCTAATAGTAAAATAAATAATAATATTACTTTAATCACAATGATGTCATAGAATATACTTAGTAATATTATATGCTGACTTTCTTGATGGATCTTGATCCAAAAACTCATTGTGTCGCATATTTTATTGAATTGGATCATAATACATTTTAACAGCCTATAAGTACACGTCATAAATACAACAAAAAAAGACCATTAAAAGAATAAAATGTATTCAAATTATTGTAACACAATTGTTCTATTTTTTTTTGCAAATTTGTTGATGATGGAATTATTGTCAATATGTTTTACAATATCCTTTTCAATATCAAGTATTGCAATTGTGTTAAAACGATTTTGAAGCATAGATGTTATTAACCAAGTTTTTAAGCGTCTCATGGCAGAAAATGAACGACTACACCTAAGATAATACCACGGTTGTAGAATGTAGACACGATCATAGAATTAAAGTAGTGTTACCACATATTGTAATCTAAATTTTTCTTCATAATGATATAAATATAATAAAGCTGCTACTGTACAATTAGTTAATATATTATATCAAATATTTTCACATAAAACACGACAACATTTGGGGGGGGGGGCTAAGTCCCCCCAACCCTCCACCCCATTTCCGCCTATGAATTTAATGTTTCATCAATATAGTTTGTGATAAAATTATATTATTATAATAGTATGTAAACAGATTAAATTATTATTATAGAGAATATACGGCAATACGGCATCGAGGATAGGCAATTTAAGGTAAATGTAATAAGGTAAAGGTTTATTTTATATATTATATAATATCATTTTCAATAATACAAATTATGATCACACGGCGTTATGGATAGGCTCTTTAAATACATCACTGTGGTGGTCTGGTGGTGTCATTGAAGAATTAAAGTCTCCTGCAGAAATGTGAACGGGGAGATTCCGCCGCATACCTATTCTTGTCGCTGATTCGTTTAGAAAACGTCCAGGGACAGCTGCAGCAGCCCACGACGTGTGGGCGATTTTAGATGTTAGATGTCAACATAGTTCTAAAGGGGGCAGCCAGAAGTGACGGTGCATGGTGGGCTGGATCTTGCGATGACTATGGTCCAGGTAAAGTCAGCAGAAGACTGCATGAGATTGTGCTGCTGTTGTTGCAAATAATTATAAATGCTATTTGTGGCTATGTGCCTATGTCTATATGGCTATAATATGTCTATATGACTATATCAAACAACTTAATAATGCTTGTCACCATCCTTTTTATTTATTCCATCCAACATACCAACATCTCTATAAATCAGGGCTTGCATTTAAAACAAATTCCGTTTTATGTTATTTACAATTAAATGTTATCCAATTTTTGCTTTTATTGTTATTCAGAATTAAAACGTTCTACAAGTTTTGCGTTTATCGTTATTAAAAATAGTGTTAATACCTATTAAATTTAAAAATAATGACTAATGCAGGTAGGTATGGCCCGGAATACGGAATAATATAATATAATCAATTCTTAGATTGTTAGATTGTTTGCGTGAAATAAATGTTTCTCTGATACCAAAGACCTTCTAAATAATTAAATTTTAAAATATTATTTGGTTTTGCGTTATTTTTTGTTCAATGATATTCTATACCTAAATAACGTTTTGCGTTATTTTTGTTTAATGATATTTTATAAATTACGTTTTGCGTTATGCTTTGTTCTGCGGTATTTAATTATTTATGATTATCGCTTTCTGTTATAATTACGTTTACAAATGTCAATCGTTTTTTGTCAAATATAACATTGTAATCATATCGTTATTATAACGTTTGCAAGCCCTGCCATAAATATATCAGTATAACGACTAGTTACATCTAAATTATCTAT
>NC_042496.1:28204909-28216078 GCF_005508785.2 Acyrthosiphon pisum
CCCCCCCCCCCCCCATTCCGCCTATGAATTTAATGTTTCATCAATATAGTTTGTGATAAAATTATATTATTATAATAGTATGTAAACAGATTAAATTATTATTATAGAGAATATACGGCAATACGGCATCGAGGATAGGCAATTTAAGGTAAATGTAATAAGGTAAAGGTTTATTTTATATATTATATAATATCATTTTCAATAATACAAATTATGATCACACGGCGTTATGGATAGGCTCTTTAAATACATCACTGTGGTGGTCTGGTGGTGTCATTGAAGAATTAAAGTCTCCTGCAGAAATGTGTACGGGGAGATTCCGTCGCATACCTATTCTTGTCGCTGATTCGTTTAGAAAACGTCCAGGGACAGCTGCAGCAGCCCACGACGTGTGGGGGATTTTAGATGTTAGATGTCAACATAGTTCTAAAGGGGGCAGCCAGAAGTGACGGTGCATGGTGGGCTGGATCTTGCGATGACTATGGTCCAGGTAAAGTCAGCAGAAGACTGCATGAGATTGTGCTGCTGTTGTTGCAAATAATTATAAATGCTATTTGTGGCTATGTCCAAAGGTGGGAAAGTTAATGAAAATAATTAACTCAAGTTAAGTTAAGTTAAGAGGACACAAGATGGATAAGTCAAAAGTTAACAGTTAACAAATTATAAATTTAACTCGATAAGTTAAAAGTTAATATAGAAAAAAATATTAACTTAACTCAGTTTAAAAAAAGTTAATCTATTTTTATAAATTAGTATGTAAATTACATAAAGAGTGAATGTGACTTTCTAGTTTCTAATTTATAAATTTTATTATAAAAAACAATTTTATTGTAATTATTTATTATATTTATCATAATGTACACTGTATATCCTTTTACTTTTACTTTACTATTATTTATCAATTTAAACTGTACTCATCCCAAATAAATAATTTAATAAATATATTTTTTTATATCGTATAACAATTGAATGTCATAATATGTGAAGATGAGTACATGACCTTCATTTGTGATAGTAATATTTACGTATAAACGAAAAATTTCAAAATGTTTTTAACTTGATGAATTTTTTTTAATCAACTGAAAAAATCTAATTTATTTCAACTGTAAATTAAACTAGTTAAGTTAATAAGTTGATTAGAAAATAAACTAACTAGTTAAGTTAAAAAGTTAAAAAAATATTAACTCTTTTACTTAACTTTAACTTTTTGACTAGTTAATGCCCACCTTTGGCTATGTCTATATGGCTATATGTCTATATGACTATATCAAACAACTTAATAATGCTTGTCACCATCCTTTTTATTTATTCCATCCAACATTCCAACATCACTATAAATCAGGGCTTGCATTTAAAACAAATTCCGTTTTATGTTATTTACAATTAAATGTTATCCAATTTTTGCTTTTATTGTTATTCAGAATTAAAACGTTCTACAAGTTTTGCGTTTATCGTTATTAAAAATAGTGTTAATACCTATTAAATTTAAAAATAATGACTAATGCAGGTAGGTATGGCCCGGAATACGGAATAATATAACATAATCAATTCTTAGATTGTTAGATTGTTTGCGTGAAATAAATGTTTCTCCGATACCAAAGACCTTCTAAATAATTAAATTTTAAAATATTATTTGGTTTTGCGTTATTTTTCGTTCAATGATATTCTATAAATAACGTTTTGCGTTATTTTTTATTCAATGATATTTTATAAATTACATTTTGCGTTATGCTTTATTCTGTGGTATTTAATTATTTTTGATTATCGCTTTCTGTTATAATTACGTTTACAAATGTCAATCGTTTTTTGTCAAATATAACGTTGTAATCATATCGTTATTATAACGTTTGCAAGCCCTGCCATAAATATATCAGTATAACGACAGTTACATCTAAATTATCTATCTCAACTAAAATAAATAATGTTAAGGGGCTGGAGCGTGATTCATTTTTGGTCGAAAACATAGCTCATGACTTCAATCACTACGCCCAATATAATGTTCCGATATTAATTTTGAAAGCAAATTTGAATTTTTCACTAAATTATCTATGCTTTGACAATTTCATTTTTCTAATTTTTATTTTTTTTTCACTTATAAATTCACTAACAAAAAGAGTAAAAATAGATCATATTCATGATTCAAATTTAAATACATTGATATAGAATATGAAAAATGTACGACAGTTAAAGCATAGTAAATTTAGAGGAGAATTCAAATCTTCTTTCAAAATTAAAATCGGAACATCCTACTGAGCGTAGTGATTGAAGTCAGAGGTAGTATTTTTTGAAAAAAAATGTTTGTCATTTTATAAAGCAATATATGGTGACATGTGCATGCGCGTAGGTAAAATTACAGACGTACATCGTCACTATGATGCCTCTATAAAACGTGATCAGTACTACGAATTACGTACACTAATGTTCATCTACTTTCAACCCATACACAAGACCCAGATAAACAGAAGTATAAAATGCCTAGTTTTTACTCCTTAGAATTGATAACGCTTCAGCACCCTTAATCATTACAATATTGTAGAAAATTATATTAAAATAGTGGTAATGAGGTACGAAAATAAAAATGTCGGTATTCATTTGTAAAAACATGTTGTAAGTGGATCCATAGTAACAACTGTTGAAAAATTACTTCCTATATAATTTACGTTTAGCTATTTTAAATTTTAATCATATTGTGTATAATAAGTAGGCAGCCCAGTAAAAAATGTATCGAGAGTATAGAGTAAATTGTCAAGTAACCCATTATGAAATTTGATGGTAAGGACATTATCTGTGTTTGTATGTGGATTCTTATAACAATATTTCAGTTTTTAAGTGAGTTATGAGCATTTTAAATTTACGCAATATTATACACGCAAAACTTACTAAAAAATTGAACTATCGTAAAAAATCCCAGATACAAACACAGATAATGTTCTTACTATCAAGTTTCATAATAGGTCGGTTCACTCTAATTTTTAAAGTAACGAAGCTAAACGTGATCAACTGAGCGTACATTTTCTATGTTACGCACTTGTAAGATGGATACAACAAATGTCAGTGTTACGTCCTTTTAACTTAACCTAAAAATTATTGTTATGTGCCAATACCTATTATGATTTAGATTTTAATTAATTCGATAACGGCAGCGCCATCTACTGCTGATAAGTTTTCTATAATATTAATTATTAACGCGGGCGTGAAGTATTCGCTTTCACAGCTGCTCAATTTCCTAGCTAGATAGCGCTGCCATATACGATATACGATTTTCTATAAGTGGGTGAGGTGGTGGCAAAATAATTAGGTTACTGGAACATATTTTATTCAGAGGATTCAGGCATTCAGCCATCCCACAAATGTTTGGGCTAGTTGCGCTACTAAATATGAAAAATAGATGGAACAAAATTTTTTGTATTACCAATTTAATCCAAAAATGTGTATAATGTATGAAATATCTTATACACTATCAATAATTAAGAAAATTATTAAATATACACTAACAAGGCACCCGCCTAGCTATTTAGAATAAATTACATAAAATATTCTAGAACTTTGCTAAGCTAGACCGGCTTAAAATTATCCCACATTATCCCGCACCGAGATAATGAACCCATTTAAATTTATGTTCGAAACATCCTGGTGCATTATTTTTTACACAGGTTTAGTCAAGCGAATTTGTAGAATAAAATTTATAAAACTTAATGTTCTTTTTTTATTAATTTTAAATTCGAATTTAGACGTCATACCTATTATGGAATTTGGATTTTGTATGATATTAATTTATTGTATTCACCATTTCATTTAGAAAAAACTAAAATGACTAAAATAGTAATTATTCTAGGTTTTTTAATTTGTAATTTCGACCAAATTTGAACTCGAAGTGTAAAATATCCATTTCCATTTTATGAAATGGTCATCTTTTAATGAAAAGTTCGATTTCACGAAGTAATTCTTGATTATTGTTTTTTTTATTTTGATAAAATTGTATATCAACTGTATATATGCTGAAGAATGTAGCTTTAAAATTTCATTTTTTCGTGGGTGAAAATTATTGATTACTGATATCAACTGAATACAAGCATACATACCTACTTTATACTTATCTTGAAATAATATTTATTTAAGTATAGTTAGTTCATTAAAGAATGATTATTTAGATGTCACCAGATTATCAATGCCTAAAAAATCCATACAAATAAATCGGCTATAGAGTTGAAGCTGTGAAAAAAAATGAGACGTAGGCGCCCAAAGAAAGGCAAATTAATTTTAGAAAACAAAAAAAAATTAGAAAAATTATACTGTAGGAACACACTAAATAATCCAAACTACAATCTCCAGATTCTTAAACAGAAAAACCTATTCACAATAATTAGCTCAATAAAGAATGAATCTTCGGAGACCATTTGCAGCTGATCATCAAAGTTGAAAATATTTATATAAAAAATCTGAAAGAGTTAAATCAATAGATATAATAATAGAATACTTTAGAAGTTTTAAGTACCCACGAATAATATTATACAATCACAATAAAATAACTAAAATAGTTATTCTATATAGGTTTTTAATATGTAATTTCGTCTAAATTTTAACTTAAAATGACTATAAAAATAAACTGTGTAAATGTATTTTTTAGATTTTTTGGTAACGGAATGAACTACTTAGTACTTACGTAGAATCTTGTTTTAAATTTTGAATCCTCGGATATAAAAGTTAAACATTTTATACATTTTTAACTACAAAATAATTATTCAATTTTAAATTTGATAAATTTTGTCAAAGTTCGATCTTTAAATGCTTATAAAAAAAATTGTGAATATGTACCTATATTTAATATTTTTCAAATGCTATTGTAACAATATATCAGGAGCTTTGTATTAAATTTTTACACTTTTTGGCCCAACAGATAAAACTTTATTGATATTCATAGAAAAAAAAAAAAAAAATATTGAAACATAAAATTGTCCGTAAACTGGTAAAAAAATCAATTTAAAATATTTTGAAAATTGTATCAAGTATAAGAATTGGTAAAATAAGCATTCAGTGAAATTTTCATGTATCTACAGTTATTTGTTTTTGAATTACAACACAATAAGAAAATAGCTCCATGAGAAATCGAATGAATATCCATTGTTGTAAAAATTTGAATATCAAACGCTCATAAAAATTTGATTTGACCTTCTTATAGACATTTTTTTTTTTATAAAGTTAGATAATTTTATAAGTAATCTTGTATTATATTTTAAAATCTTTAAAGAGAAATTTATAAAATTATGATATTTTAAGATCTAAAAAGAAAAATTTTTATGAATTCTTAACTCAAAATAATTTGTTAGTTTTTCTTGATTTTTCCATATTTTGTTAATTTTTGAACTTTAAATAATTATAAAAAAAAACTGTGACTAAGGATTTTTAATATTGTTCAAATGTCAAAGTAACAATATAGTATAGGAGCCTTGTATTAAATATTCAAGTATTTTTACCCAACAAATGAAGTTTTATTGAAATTCATAGAAACAAAAACTAATAAAATTGGAAACTGAAAATGCGTGAACATTTCATGTATCTAAGGTCATTTATTTTAAAATTACATCAGAAACTAAAGTCGATTTTGTGAAAACTCGATTTTGCGTATAAATTTCCGTTTAGGTACTGAGTACATCGAGATGTATATACTACACTGTTAATGTTGATTTAGGTTCTCCATCTCATGAATATAGTCTGTTTACAGCTATAAGTAATAGTTATATCAACATAAGAATGCGTCGTTATGCAAAAGAAAATTAATTCTAGGGAAGTATTTAAAAATAAATCTTCACTGAGGCAAAAATTACCTAAATTAATATTATTTAATAATTTGTAAAAAAAAAAATAGATTTGTATGTTATTTAATTTTTTTAAGGTAATATTAAAAATAAATGTAAGACTGGCATTTGGCAAGAAATGTTTTATAAGTTCTCACGTAACACATTATATACCTTTTGGATTTAAGTATTACCTTTAAGTATAAGCACAAATATTGTTAATTTTTCATTACCTCTATGTTAATTTAAGTATTTATTTCATTTATATTATGTATCAAATATAAATATTAGAAAAATAATGGTTTGTTTTAATTGACTGTTTATGAGTATTGGGTAGGTACTTATTTACTAGTAGTTGATTATTATAAATGATTTTTAATTACCTAATTTCATTACAATATAATTCTCGGACCACAATTTAGAACAATGTATTTTAAAATTATTTATTTTCAACAAAGAAATTCAAAATCGTACATTGGTAACTACAGAAAAAATAAATAAACAACGAACGTTGCGAGCACGGAGCAACGCATATTAAAGCTTATCTGAATAATATATGCTACGTGAGTTTTTTTGCCCTACGATGGTGGGGAACAGGGCTACGCCGACGCCTCATTTTTCGTTGTAGTGATATCATAGGGAGTGCGCGCTCCAGTGTAGTATATTCATCTCGATGACTGAGTATAATATGTAAGTTCTATGGATTTATCATATTTAATAATATATTTTATAATATCTATGGCAATCGTCAATTGTTGAAATTTGTCGGCGACGATTAACAATTCTAATAATTTCAGCAAATACTATTGTATTATAAGTATAATATATTGTATTTGATTTGAGTGAACAAAAAAATAATTAGCCATCAATATAGACGGACATTTCGTTAAGCTGTATATATCACGATGTAAGTTTAAAATATTTCGATACTTTCAAGTTTCAGTTCGGAGTGAGATGAAGATGGATGAAGATAGCTGTTTCTTCGGCGACGGCGGCACTGTAGCTAAGGTTTCACCGGAAGAGTCGATGTTTACGCGTAAGTTTGTTTTCATATTATGACTATTTTACATTTACTTTTTATACTTAAATTAAAAATTTATTGCCACGAGCAATCTGTTAACTGGGTGACGTAGAAGCATTTATAAGTTTAATCCCAAAAGCGCAATATATTAAATACGCGAGGCCGAACAGTCCAAAGACCGTCTTCGTTTCACCGCGCCAAGTTTAATACGTACCTTTTTGTATAATATAATATATAATAATATTAATATTATGTACATAATCTATATACCTA
Organism: Acyrthosiphon pisum; assembly: GCF_005508785.2. Lineage (NCBI taxonomy): Eukaryota > Metazoa > Arthropoda > Insecta > Hemiptera > Aphididae > Acyrthosiphon > Acyrthosiphon pisum. The sequence continues at coordinate 28,211,999 of NC_042496.1, forward strand.
TCGGTGGAGTAATCAGGGGAGGGGCTGAGGGGGCTTCATCTTTATATTTTTTATACATAAATACATTATAGGTACACCTCATAAATTTCATTAGCATACTTACAGCTTTTTTAGTGTAGTTTATACACTAGATGGCTAAATATAGATATTAAATGTTTTGCAATTATATATTTTACTATAGGTAATTATTGTTTTTCATTATAACATAATATAACAATGCACTTAAAATTAAATTAGTTGTTATCGCATGACAAACAGTCTTAAAACAAACTCTTTTCTGGGCGTTTTCAAAACGGATTATGTATACTAGTATCGATTTTATTATATTACGTGTAAAATCACAGGCACAAGGTGCATACAGCATTTTAAAAATTAAAAACATAAAATAAAATATTAAATAATGTTGTAGTAAAAGCTGGAAACTGTAGTTTATTCTTATTTATAATCCAATTAATGTAACCGGGAATGTAACTATTAAATTCATTATTGAATGATTATTCAGAGATTAGGTACTTGATTACTAAATCTAAATTGAATTAAGAATAATTAAAAAACATTTTGTGAAAGGAACAAGATAACTGCTAATATCACTGCTAAGTCTTGATTATTATTAACAAATAAATTCAAATAATAGATATTTTAATAGCTTTTTACTATCAACATTCAGTGTTAAATAGTTTCTGATAGATTTATATATATGTAAATATCTTCTAAAAATAACTATTCATATGAAAAAATCCTAACAATTTAATGCAAGGATACTCATAAATTAATCTTACAGCAGCCTTAAAAAAACCAAAAAGACATTTGTACATCAGTTATGCACTACACCTATTAAATTCAAATTTTACAAAATTTAAATCCCTGTTATGGTGTAAGTACTAATACAAACAATAAACTGTTATCCGAAAACACGATCTCGTATAGGTAGGTATTGTTATTTACTAAATACCTACAATTATACTATTTCGGTGTAACTTTAAAACAAATGACCGTAGATACATGAAATTTTCACTGGTTGTTTATATTTATATTTTCCATACACAATAAAATTTTCAAAATATTTTGATTTGTTTTGAACTGTTTAGGGACATTTTCAGTTTCCAATTTTATTAGTTTTTTTTTCTATGAATGTCAATAAAATTTTATTTGTAGAGTAAAAATACTTGAAAATTTAATACATGGCTCCTACTATATTGTTACAATAATATTTGAAAAATATTAAAAATCCTTAGTCACAGTTATTTTTTATTAGCATTTAAAGTTCAAAAATTGACAAAATATGTAAAAATCACGAAAATTAGCAAATTATTTTGAGTTAAGAATTTGTAAAAATTTTTCTTTTTAAATCTAAGATTTGAAAATGTATTACAAGATTCCACATAATATTGTCTACCTTTATCAAAAAAAAAATGTCTACAAGAAAGTCAAATTAAATTTTTACGAGCGTTTGAAATTCATATTTTTACAACATTTGATAATCGCTCGATTTCTCATGTGACGATTTTCTTATTTTATTGCATATTATTATATGTAATTAAAAAACGAATAACTGTAGATACTTAAAAATTTCACTGAATGTTTATATTTTCATTTTCTATATACGATAAAATTTTGAAAATAATTTGGCTCTTTTTGAGCTGTTTACGGACATGGTCAATTTTCAATATTTTTAGTTTTTTTTTCTATAAATATCAATGAAGTTTTATCTGTTGGGCCAAAAAGTGTAAAAATTTAATACAAGGCTCCTGATACATTGTTTCAATGGCAATTGAAAAATATTGAAAATACATAGGCACAATTTTTTTTTATAAGCATTTAAAGATCGAATTTTGACAAAATTTATCAAATGTAAAATTGAATAATTATTTTGCAATTAAAGATGTATAAAATGTTCAACTTTTTTATCTAAGGATTGAAAATTTAAAACAAGATTCCACGCAAGTAATTAATTCTGTTACCAAAAAATCTAAAAAATACATTCACACAGTAAGTTTATTTTTAATTTTTATAGTAATTTTAAGTTCAAATTTTGACGAAATTACATATTAAAAACCCAGAATAACAATTTTAGTTATTTTGTTATGATTGTATAATATTATTCGTGGGTAATGGGTATACTTGAAACTTCTAAAGTATACTATTATATATCTATGATAGTATCACGGTTTGTTGTTGATGTATAACGTGTTATAACTTATAAGTACCTAATACATATTGTGATATGATTATTTTGGAATTTATTATAGGTACCTATTATAGGTCAATTGTTTTTAAATACTATAGACTATAATATAATATTATGTCTTATACCTAGACTGACATACTGTCTCCACTCAGAATCGTTTTTCTTATACAATGATATTATATCATTGAATTCAAATTTAATACCATCCATTATACAGTGACCCACTTGTTATCTACTGTACAGCAGAGCGACATCCACTTACTCACATTTTTATTAAATGATTCATAAAATACAATAATATGCTCTCATAAAAATATGCTTGTACTTCTGATATTTATCTTAATATCTTATACATATCTAGATATCTTAATCAATAATTAAATTAATAAATGAAAATAATAATTTAAATAATACATACCTAGGTATTATGCGGGGTATTATGTTAATATTATTATATTATTATAATTCAAATTCAAAATTATAAACTATTTTGGTTTATTGTCATACCAAATTTCAATGAACAAATTGTTTCTTAACATGGAACTCTTTGATATAAAAAGTTGCATTATATTATATCCGTGGATTCATCATATTGACGTACCTAGTATAATATCTGTAATTTATATTCTATGGCAAATTTCAAAGTCGTTGCAGAAGACACAGTCGATCAAAAATTCTAAAATTTCAATATTTAAAGCAGATATTATGAGCATAAAATTTACTGCGTTCCGTATAATTTTATTTTCCATAAATCACAATATTATTTTAAGTTATGTATTCTGGAGCGTTTCCTCATCGGCGTCGCAGTTCACACACGTCACGGACTCCACCGAAACAGTCGATAATTAAAGAAGGTTTGTTTTCATATACTTTTGGGGCTTAAATGTACTTTTAAGACTCAAAATAATTATTTAATGTCATGAAAAATGTGCTATCCAAGTGTTGTAGGTGCATATTTTAGTTCCGAACTAGAAATTTATAAAATACGCGAGATATTACTATATCTATTTATTTTTTACACATTGGTAGGTACATTACAAGAACATACACAATGTTCCAAAAATTATTAATTAATATATAATTTATTGGTATGGTATTAAATAAATTTATTGAAATAAAATAAAAAACCTACTGTAATTATTAGTAATAAGAATAAATCCATGTATAAATTATTAAAATACTTACGAACAAACGAATAACGATTCTGAGTAAAAACAATAATAAATAATAAATAATATTGCGATTGAAGTAATTTCTTTTAATATTAGGTTTTAGTACAACAGTAGTTTAAGTCATTTTTGCCCAGAAGATTACATTTGAAAGTGTTATCGTGTATATAAATTATAATAATATACTCAAAAGTTCCATAAATCCACGAATGCCTACTATTTTTAAATTACAAAAAAATAACTAAAATCGTTATTATAAAATTGTTACAATGCATTGTTTTAATGAGTAATTTCGTTCAAATTTGAACTTATAATGTCTGTAAAAATTAACTGTGTTTTTCATAGATTATTTAGATTTTTTGGTTACAGTATGAACTAACTATGAAAATTCTTGTTTTAAATTTTCAATCCTTAGCAATAAAAGTTGAAAATTTTATACATTTTTAACTACTTAATGGTAATTTGTAAATTATCAGTTTGAGATAAATTATGTTAGAAATTGAACTTAAATTGCTTATAAAAAAAATCTTGCCTATGGATATTTACTGTTTCTCAACTGCTATTATAATTACTTATGAAGAATCTTTTATTAAATTTTCATATTATAGGTAAACACAGACATTTTCGTATGAATATCTGACTACAAAATATTTTGCAAATTGTCAAGATCATGATGAATTTTTTAGAAGTTTGAACCTTAAATGCCTATAAAACGTGCCTATA
>NC_042496.1:28216178-28216941 GCF_005508785.2 Acyrthosiphon pisum
ATTCAGTGGAATAAGACTGTATTACCCAGACAGCATTTTGTAATGATAATAGTATAAGAGTATTATAATAACGTTATACTAATATTATTCGTTATTATAATGTTATAATAATATTATTAAGCAAAAAATTGCTGTCTGGGTATAACTATTGTCTAATAATGAATTAATATACAGTGGTCTCTTAGTATCCTGGAAGATATCAGACTAGAGGACTGCCGGATTAGTGCTGGACTAACTTTACATCTTTTTATGTCAATCAAATCAAAAACAATAAGGATTTCTAAGTCGTTATATCGTAATGTATCGTAATTTCAACTAACCTGTATGTCCAATATCGGGGACACTTTTAAAATTTCCGGGAATCCATTGCTGTTTAATGTCCATGGTTAATTATTAAGTTCGCAGAGGTTATTTTCAAGTTGGTTTTGGAATTTTCAGTATTCTGTTATATTGATCTCAGAAAAAAAGATTAATTTATTGTTGATCAAAATATCTAATCGTCATTACATTAATTTCTAACATAACCTTAAAAACTCGTATCACGGCCGTTGTTATCATAGATAATTTATTATCTATTGTCATTATTCGATAAGGTTGGCAGAACTTATGGTCTGCCAGATATTATTATTCAAACATTACCGTACCAGAAACGCAGTTTAAAAATAATATGTTATTATAATTTATAATGTTATTTTTAAATTTTTATTTTAGAAGCTAATTTAAGTCTATGTTTATTTATTTATTTATTTATTTATTATTTATT
>NC_042496.1:28220813-28223026 GCF_005508785.2 Acyrthosiphon pisum
TTAATTTGGAATTTATTATAGGTACCTATTATAGGTCAATTTTTTTTAAATTCTATAGACTATAATATAATATTATGTCTTATACCTAGACTGACATACCGTCTCCGCTCAGAATCGTTTTTCTTATACAATGATATTATATCATTGAATTCAAATTTAATACCATCCATTATACAGTGACCCACTTGTAACCTACTGTACAGCAGAGCGAAATCCACTTACCCACCTTTTTTTTATTTTGGTCTAATAATTAATATTGGAAATGCATATGTAGAAGGAGGAATCCATGGTTTTACAAGAATCTATTAAAGATTATTACAAGATACTAATTTATTAAATTGAGAAAATAGTTAATACTTAATAATGCATTATGTAATATACTAATATAATAATAAATAACAAAATATTACTATCGTTAATAACTTTTATAACTTACTAGGTGCTTTTGCTCATCAGTCAAACTACCATTAGCATTTACAAACAACCCAATATCATTATTCCGAGGATCAATAACCTTTAAAAAAGCTTAAATATTAGGCAACATGCATTGGCAAGCTAAGAAAGTAAACTAATAAGCTAGTAGGCTTATTAAAATAAAAGTAATATAATTACTAAAATAGTTATAATAATAGTTTTAATTATTATAAAATGAAGTAAAATAAAATAGAAATCTTACATTTTGTTCGGATATAGCAGTATTCTTCGAACTAGTACTACTAGTACTAGGTTGACTTATGTCTATATTTAGTGGTTCAGAACTCTAGTATATTATAAACTATATGAATATTTTGAGTATTGTTTATACTTAACAAACATTAAATACAAGGTTTAATTGATATTTCCACGCATTTACATGAACTAAGTACCCTAATATAAAAAAAAAATACTCACCATTTCGTTGGTCTTTTTTTTAATTAAGTAGCGATCCATATTTTGAAACAAAATAAATTACAAATAATAAATGTAAGTATTAAAATTGAAAATTCAGTTACACATCACAATTCACAGTAAAAGTAAAAACGTCTCACAAGTGGTAACACAATATTAAATATTACACTGTATAGACGTATAGTCTTTAAGTGTGTAACACATAATACAAAATTGTGACTGTTATATCAGTGATATCAGTTTAACCGGGAAAACCATAGATCGTTTTATTAATAGACTGACCTTGCCTATAGAGTAGCTGTTGTAGTAACCGGTCAAACATACTGCAGTAATCCACAATATGTCATTATAATATATATTATAATTATATTATTGTATATATATATTATATATTATATATATAAGATTAATATTGTGCAGTCACAAGTCACACACGAAAAGTACCCTCTATCTATGAGTTATGACCGTTCTACGTGTACGAAAGGCTCCGTAATTCGACGAGAAGATACGTTTACGCTATCATACACCTTGCCACCTTGAGCACTATACTATAAATATATACATACATAAATCGATCGTATTATAGATATATAAAGTATTTATTATTTATTCAGTTAAAAAAAAAGGTTTAAAATTTTTTTTTTTAATTTTAGAATAAACTAGAAATTTTTAAATTTTATATTTTTCTAAAGGGGGGTTTGAACCCCTTAACCCCCCCCCCCCCCGTAGTTACAGCCCTGTACTGGTACCATACTGCTGTATTGAATTTGAATAATATTTGATATTTTATGTGTTGGTAATGTGTTGTAAACTACCTATATTACAATATTGAATTTTATTATTATAATTTAGTTGTGAGACCATATTTTGGTAAACAAATACATATAAATAATTGGCATAATTCTAGTTATACCAAAAAATTGTATTTTTGGAATTTTAATTTTTTTGTATTATTAGTATTTGTATGCTTAATGTTTTGGTAAAATCAAAATTTATCTATCGTAAGTACTTACTTTTTATGTTAAACTTAAAAATGCTCGATTTTTCCAAAAATCGTGATTTTGAGTTAAAAATACCAATACCTAAAGTCTAAACATTTTGGACATTTTTTTCTCATTCGGTGTGTAATGACAAGGGAGTTTTTGGTCTAATAAAAATTGTCAGTCGGAATTAGTTTCGAAGTTAAGGTGAATTTAATTATGTTGAAAATAAGGTATTGAAATATTGTGGTCCTAGTATCAGTGGCGTGCCCAGGATTTCAAAATGGGGGGGGTTCAAAGAAGGTCCGAATTATCACTATTGCAGGTCCTAGAATCTAGAATTAA
>NC_042496.1:28224366-28224929 GCF_005508785.2 Acyrthosiphon pisum
ACAGTGACCCACTTGTAACCTACTGTACAGCAGAGCGACATCCACTTACCCACCTTTTTTCTAATTAAATTTAAAAATGTTATAAAAAATTTCTAAAAAATAATGTGTACCTATATAAATTAAAACAATTATAACCGGGCCTGTCCTACATTTTTATCCTGGGCACGCCTCTGCAAATACGCCTGAAGAAAAAAGGCCAAAAACGTTTGTTGATGCTCTAAACTTTTGCGAATCTACGTTATATCAGTCTATACATCGATTTTTGCAAATTGGAGCAACACTTCCCGTTTCAGTTACTTCGAGTGAAAGATCATTCTCTTGTCTCCGTAGATTAAAAACCTATTTACGAAACAAGACGGCGGAGGACCGATTGAATGGATTAGTATTATTGAACTTATACAGAGACGTAGAATGAAGATATCTTGAATATTATGGCAAAAACACCGAGGCGGATAAATTTGATTTTATAATTAATTGTTATGACTTCTAAAAATACAATAAATAATTGTTTCAAAATAATTGTAATTATTCTTATTTTTTCAACCCCCCCCGAATTTTTTTCC
>NC_042496.1:28225029-28226665 GCF_005508785.2 Acyrthosiphon pisum
AAATTAAAATAGTGTCTCAATCAAGTTAGGTTAGGTGTTCGTGAAATTTCAGCTATTATCGATAAACGATCCTGTGTTATCGTTTCACGAATAATAACAGGTGGATTCTCAGTCTTCACACATTGTTACAATATCAGTTTAAAATTATTAAAAATATACATGAGTAAAATTTTTTTTAGAAACAATTTAAGTTCAAATGTCGACAAAATTTATCATAATATTGAAAATGTACAAATTATTTTGCAGCTAAACATTTATAAAATGTTCAATTTTTATAGCTAAGGATTAAAAATATATTCCGCGTAAATGCATAGTAAGTGGTTCATCCAATAACCAAAATATCTAAAAAAATATAATTTTATATAAGACTAGCTGCAAAATAAGACTATGTTCAACTCCTTTTGGGTGTGACATGCTGTGGAATCATTGTATTTTTAAGTCTAAATGATATTATATTTTAATGTACGCAGGTATAACCATCTCATCCGACCTTGTCCGCAAGATTAGCTTGTGATTGTGCGATCATTATATTATCAGATAGGCCAGGGCCGTAGCTAAGAATTTTCTATGGGGAGGGTTCAGTTCCATAGATAGAAATTTTATAGAGGATATTACTATAAAAAATTACATTGAGTAAAACAACAAAAGAGTGAGAATAAAACATTATATTTTCATTATAACACTAAGTCAATTTTTCTCGGCTTCTTTGCCATTTCATTTAATACTTCATCTGGCGTGATAACAACATATTTCCTATAATAACTCAGTAACACTTAACCATTGAGACGATCCTGTTTGACAAACAATTCAATAAAATGAAATCAAAATAATCAGGTTAATTAGAATTTATTGTTTATACATAATACATACCTCTTTCATACTGTTTCTGAGGTAGGTTTTTATTCTTTTTAAGCCAGAAAAAGACCTTTCTGGTGTTGAAGTAGAAACAGGTAGACAGCACAAAATTTTTAATAACATAAATATATTAGGGAATATGATTGGGTCACAACACCTGATGGCATCCAATGCATTAGAAGGTAGCATTTCATTTATATTTGTTACTAGCCCTTTAAGTTTTTGTTTCCAAATTTGAAGCTCACAGTTAGCTGTGACAGTATCGACTTCAGGAATATAGAAAGAAACTAGAGATTCAAAATCTTTTATATCTGTTGAATTAGTAGCATTTACAAACAACCCAATATCATTATTCCGAGGATCAATAACCTTTAAAAAAGCTTAAATATTAGGCAACATGCATTGGCAAGCTAAGAAAGTAAACTAATAAGCTAGTAGGCTTATTAAAATAATAGTAATATAATTACTAAAATAGTTATAATAATAGTTTTAATTATTATAAAATGAAGTAAAATAAAATAGAAATCTTACATTTTGTTCGGATATAGCAGTATTCTTCGAACTAGTACTACTAGTACTAGGTTGACTTATGTCTGTATTTACTGGTTCAGAACTCTAGAATATTATAAACTATATGAATATTTTGAGTATTGTTTATACTTTACAAACATTAAATACAAGGTTTAATTAATATTTCCATGCATTTACATGAACTAAGTACCCTAATATAAAAAAAAAAATACTCACCATTTCGTTGGTCTTTTTTTTAATTAAGTAGCAA
>NC_042496.1:28226900-28230567 GCF_005508785.2 Acyrthosiphon pisum
CCATAGATCGTTTTATTAATAGACTGGCCTTGCCTATAGAGTAGCTGTTGTAGATACCGGTCAAACATACTGCAGTAATTCACAATATGTCAGTATAATATATATTATAATTATATTATTTTATATATATTATATATAATATATATAATATACCTATAATATTAATATTGTGCAGTCACAAGTCACACACGAAAAGTGCCCTCTATCTATGAGTTATGACCGTTCTACGAGTACGAAATGCTCCGTAATTCGACGAGAAGATACGTTTACGCTATCATACACCTTGCCACCTTGAGCACTATACTATAAATATATACATACATAAATCGATCATAATATAGATATAAAAAATATTTATTATTTATTCAGTTAAAAAAAAAATGGTTTAAAAATTTTTTTTTAAATTTTAGAATAAACTAGAAATTTTTAATTTTCTATTTTTTTTCCTAAAAGGGGGGGGGTTTTGAACCCTTAACCCCCCCCCCCCCCCCCCCCGTAGTTAAGGCCCTGAGATAGGCAATATACCTTCGGTAGATCGCGGACCTAGTGTGGTTTGTACGTGAGTGTATAAATAAACTCTTCAGTATCAAAATTATACCAAGTTTGTCTTTTTTTTACGACAACCAAACCTAAGACGGATTAATACAATCAAATAATACAAAATCCTAAATTTGCCGTGCTAAAATCCGATGAATAAAAAAAACCAAACATTCGTATAATCGTATGTACCTATAGATAAATAAGAAAAATAAAAAAGGAAAAAAAATAAAAAAATATGGGCAAGTGGATTTCGCTCTGCTGTACAATACAAGTGGCGTACAAGTGGGTCACTGTAAAGGTTTTTATTAAATTTGAATTCAATTATATAATATTAATGTAGGTATAAGAAAAACGATTCTGAGCGAAGACGGTCAATCGGCCAATAATGTTACTAAGTATATTTGATGATATTATTGTGAATAATGTAATTTATTTATTATAACCTATTTACATGAAACCTGTGGCTCCAAACAGGTATGGATTGTAGGATAAATACCCCAGAACTTTTTTAGGTGGTTGGTGGGTGGGTGGATGAATACTCGACATATTATAGGTAAATATTAGGTATTGACGTATTGTATATGTATAATTATATAGTGAAAATACTAAAATAGTAGGTATACAGAATTACAGACAATAGATAACAGACAATAGACATACAGTATACTTTCTATTTAATTACTTTAATAATTAACTAAATTCAGTCGACAAACCTCAGAGCCAAAATCAGTAGCAGTATGCAGTATGCATCGACGTTGGGCGAGTGGTCAATGGTGATGCATATCAACTAACCCCGCACACCAGCTACCCATTCTTCCACTTACCTAGTAAAAATATTATAGTAGTAAGTATAGTAACATATGAGTTACGGGTCGTTTTCAAATGTACCTATTTTTAAACTATTTTAGGTTAAGTACGTAGAAAAAATTAATATTTGAAAGAAAAAATAAGCGGGCAAGTACGCTCTGCTGTACAGTGTACCTATACATATTAAGTGTTTAGAGAATCACTGTAATGGACGTGATAAATTTGAAATTTAAGATAAGATAACAAAATTAAAACAATTTCAAATTTCAAATGATTCTAAACACAAAACGTCTCAAAATATTTTTAAAATGTTATCAATAGTAAAGAAAATTAACAGTTGGTGTAAATCTTAAATGTCTACGGTTGTTCATTTAGCTTATGTTCAATAGTAAATTGAATAAATATAAATTCACAAATTTTCATTTTTTCATTTTTTAGCGGTTATTTTAAAATTTTATAAAAAAAAAAGCCTTAAAAAAAATAGTTTAGCGTTAGGGTATTTTGGTGGTTTCCTGTGGCGTTAAAAATATGTTGAGAAATCCGAAAAATCGCCTCTCTAAAGTACCATCTTGATCCAATTTTATGATAAGATACTATATAATATTGAAATCGAACCACTCCTTCTGGAAGAAATTTTGTTCACAGTATAAAAAAAAATAATAATAAACATTATTGTAAAACCACTAGTTTCCTCGTTCCGCTCTGAATCTAAACAACTAATGATAATCAAAAATTTCATACGCCTATAATTAGCTTAAAACGAGACAAAATAATTTAATCATGTATAGAAAATGTTAATATGAATATTCAGTTAAAATTGTATGTGTCTATGGTAATTTTTTCAGATTTACCTACACTTAAAATCAAAATTGATTTAGTACTTAGTAGAAAACCAAATTTTCTCCCAGCACTTTTGGAAATTACTGGGAATTTTACTAACTGGGTTCTCCCAACTATGTTTACTTTACCATTGGAAAAGATACTGAAATTGAAAATCAAAGCATTATTATTTCGACTCCATATCGTGTACACATATACACAAAAAACAATAATAATAATAAAAAAAACACACATCATTGTAAAATCAATAAAAAATGATTTAAAACTAAAACGTTGTATTATTTTTTGGTGTCTGAAAAAATTTATACCTAAACGTCCATAATTGCGTTCCTAATAGTTCTCCAAATTCCCTAGTAAAAATATCTTATTGTGCCAAGACGTGTTCGGCCATCATTTTTGCAAATATTTAGTAAAAAACTACTAAAAAATTGCCATAGAGAGGATATTTTAATTGGTTTATCATTGACAATATTATTATTTGTGTTATAATTGTATCGATAATAAAACGGTTGCTGTTTTTTTAGCTTTGTCGTATCCGCCAAAAGTGCCTTTTCCCACAAATAAATTAATAAATTGATTAATTCCTTTTACCACCGTATGGAAAACCTACAGCTAGGATACCATTTGAATAATATTGAGTTCTTACTTCTTGTACCTTTTAGAGAGGTGAACAAATTATTAATTACACAAATAAATATACAAAAAAAATGTTTATAATATATGTCTATATTATAGGAAAGGAAACATGAGACAAAGTGGGGACATTGTAATATCTATTTTGTTCAAATATAGACAAAATACGTAAAAATCACAAAAATATGCAAATTATTTTGAGTTAGAAATTTCTAAAAATTGTTCTTTTTAAATCTAAGATTTGAAAATGTAACACAAGATTCCCTATAACTTATATGGTTACCTACCTTTATCAAAAAAAAATGTCTATAAGAAAGTCGAATTAAATTTTTATGAACGTTTGAAGATCAAATTTGTACAGCATTGGGTTAGGTTTATTCAAAAACGAATAACCATTAACCGTAGACACATGCAATTTATATCATATGTTTATTTTATCAATTCCTATATGTCATAAAATTATCAATATATTTTGACTTGGCTGTTTAACGACAATTTCAAATTTCAATATTTTTAGTTTTTTTTTTCTATAAATATCAATAAAATGTTATTTGTTGATCCAAAATGCGTCAAAATTGAATACAATAGGCTCCTGATATATTGCTTAAATATCAATTGAAAAATATTAAAAATACATAGGCACTATTTTTTTTATAAGCATTTCATTTTGAATGCAAGCCATGAGTATCAGGTATTTATAATCTATAATAGGTACTTAAAGATTTGTTGCAGTGATGAAATATAGCTACACGATATTCTCCTATAACTATTACTGGCGTTAAATATATCGAATATATTATTGTATTTACTTGCAGGTTAATTATTAATGTATAGGTACCTCTACAGG
>NC_042496.1:28230862-28240710 GCF_005508785.2 Acyrthosiphon pisum
TCTCCCATATTTCCGTGGTAGGCCCCATAGGGGGAGCAATTTTTTTCACCGGAGCTTAGGGGGCGCAAATTTTTTTTTTGCACCGCGGCGCAAAATGTCTAAATGCGGCACTGTACCTCTATAATATACGTAAATCAATTTATAAAATCTAAGATTTTATAAATATAGTAGATTTTTAGGATTTTATAAAAATGTGTAATACTTTACTCGCAAGTGAGCGCCACATCAAACACTATATTATATTATAGTCTATTATAGTACCTTATTATATTTGTGGTCCGGTCTAATCTAATCTTGTCAACAATGAACAAGTATAATATTCTATTGATAATGAAGACACAATATTGAAAAATTTAATATGTAAATTGTTACAAAGAAAATTGTCTACGTTTAACAACCATACAAAATGCAGGTGTTAAATAAGGGAAGAAACATCTCAAAATTTAAATCATCAGCTTTATTTACTCTATTGATGTTTATTAATTAGGTAGGTACGTATAGGTACTTTACTACTTTATACATAAATGTATTGTTGAAAAGTTACAAAATGATTAAAGATTTTCAGCTGTGACATTTTGACCGAAATGCTTAACTAATAACTACAGTCTACAACTATTATTTACTAGCTTTTGTCTTTATACATGGTAATAGGATTAAGATTTAAGATACGTTATTATGCTTATGATGGGTATGTTTATATTATTTAGTTATGTGTAGGCACCTATAGGTTGTATTAGAAGTACATAATTATATCATGTGTATAATGTGGGTTCTAAAATTACAATTGTTTAGGAAATTCAGACTTGGCAGCAAAAACAAGAGGTATTGTATAGATACTTCAGTAAAAACTTAATACGTTTATAGTAATATGATCACTATATAGGCACGAGGTACATTTTATTGGTGACATACCTTCAATTTATATTCAAGGTATCACCCGTGTTAAATTATGTATGCGAATGGATGCGCACGATACAAATAGTATAACTGCTGCAGTCGTATCTGAATAATACATAATAGGTATGTCTAGCAGTGGTCTCGTTGGCCGATGTTGGTCAAAAAACCTCTACGGTTAACAGATAATAAAAGTTTATAAAGTATTTTTTATAAAAGTATATAAGTTCAAAGACTTGATACGTTTCTGTAAATAAACATTCATTGAAATTGTCAACACTACCTATAAAGATTTAGAATTTAGATTGTACGACAGTAACGTTTAAATAAATACAATTTACAAGTTAGTGAAGTTAATAATGATTTATTTTGTTTAGCTTTATTTTTATTATCTAAAAAATCAACTTTTAATATTTATTACATTACAACTGACTCATATAAAAGGCATTAAGAAATTCGTTGTACCTATATTTATTGTTTATAATACAATTCATAGATTTTAATTTGTAGGTTAGGTTATCCATAATCCATATAAGTTATAAACTTGAAATCATTGGTTGATCACCGATATTTTTTCCCAACACTGGTAAATACTGATTAAATTGTGTGATATTAAAAAAACAGCTATTATATATTGCTTGGATTTCAAAATGAATTATTAGGTAGGAACATAATAGTTATAAACCATAGTTATAGATACAGGTCCATGGATAGTCGCTTAAATCATATTATATAATAATTTATATATACATAATATTATAATACAATCCGACTACCTACCTATCTATTTTTTTTTTATAGGAATAGCTATAGGTGCACCGTGCACGTCGTTATTAGCGTAAACTATGCGTAAATATAAGTAATTAGGTATACATGGACGCGTAATTATTATAAGTATACTATTATACTAGTAGCCCGAGTACTGAGTGTCTGCGTAGTAGGTAGGTATGGGTGGTATGGTTGACTCAAAGTTCAAATGAGGCATATTTTTATTAATAATTAATAATAATATTAGATTATAAAAATTATATAATAATATTAAAACAAAAAATGTGTACACATACACCGTGCTGGTGGTCACACTGCGAAGCCGTTCGTCACCGCGCCCGCCGCTCGAGCGTAGTGGTAGTGCTTTGAGCCTTCGTATTTCGTACCGGCAGTCCGTGTTTTGGTGTTCGCGGTGTCTCGCGTTCCTCCGTTGTGGTGTTTCCAACGCGTTTCATTTGTGTGGTGCATGTTATTGTTTTTCTTCATCGTATAATTATATTATATTGTGCGTTTTCCGGCTTTGTGAACTCTATCGGATTATTGGTTTTGTGTCGAAAAAGAAACTAGTGATCGAAGTTTTCCGGCTCGACTCGAGTGGCGTGCAGAGTCCTCAAGATGGGGTCTTGCGGAAAGCTTCTGCTGGCCCTTATCTTTACGTTCGCCACAAAGGGTGAGTTTTATTCTGTTACTAGTGACAGTATTTGTGAAAGTCATGTCTGGACAATTATAGAATTCGAACGCGAGTCAACAAACAATATTTTACTGTGTGCAGTAGGTTTACTACCTAGGTTCTTACATACTCAGCACTTGAATGTTATGCTTCAATGAACTTTGTAGGTACCGTAATGTTTCGTAAACTTACACGTTTTTTGATTACTAATAGGTACCTAGGTAATTGACGTGTGTGTACTGTAATCGATTACTATCTTGTTACCAAAATATTTACTACCGTCCAGCGTTGGTAATCTAGTAAAATAAAATGTTTTGATTTAATTTTTTTACGCCCGTGCCGACAGGAAGTCCCTTTTGTGCTCACAATGAACGGGGGTGAACAAATGAGTCATGGACGTTGTGGAAATGGGGGCGTTCTGTTCGGATGCACATCACTGTCGTAGTAGACATTTTTGGATTCCTATATAGGTCTCCCTTCGTCAGATCTCGAAATAAACCTATACCCGTAGGATCTTATTAAATACCTGACATTTTTTACGCATCGATACGCAAGCACTTAACTACCTATCATACCTATTGGCTATTATATAAGGGCTAATGTGATTATACTTACGAAAATCTAATTTTACTTTTATGTTCCACAATTGACTATGAGTAGCTAATCTCGACTAAAATTTTAATTATGTTTCATTAAAAAAAAATTTGAATCCGTACCTATATGCGTATGATATATTATTTAAATTGTGCTGAAATAGAAATTTCGAATTGCCGAGCTCTAATTTTCTAAATTGCATTTAATATTTAAATTAAAAAAAAATTATTATCGAAAGATTAGCGAGTTACGAGTAGCCCGAATAAGTAATGTTTTTTCCTATTAATTATTTATTCATTTTTGAAGACATAGGCGACTATAGGCGATAGTTGATGATATTAGGAGTTTTATACGTACCTATTATATTTGTACAACCTTATATTATTTATTGAACACGAGATTAAACATTACATCGATTTATTTAAAGATTTAGTTTGACGTATTGTTTTGGAATCGGATACCTATATAGTATAATTCAATATACATGTGATATTACTTCATTCATCGGTTTTATAACTATGTAGGCATCTCGTACGATTATTTAAATTATAACGCAGAAGATAACTTAACATTATTCAAACTTCAAAAGCCTTAAAAAATTTAAGTATTTATAATAATAATAATATGCCTATTATAATAAGAACATAATTATTCTGGTACCTAATTAATTTATGTTAATTGTTCATGATTTCCAAGAAACATTCACAATCATATTTATTTGTATACCATCCTTACAATTATTTATCATTGTTTGTTATGATCTCAATTTATTATTCGGGTTAATAGAATTTGACCTCACTATATTTTTGTGGCTGTTAAAAAAAAAACTATGGTACCTAATAATATTTAATCATAATATAGACGTACAAATCGTTTTCTAGTAGTATTCTTTTATTTTATAAAAATATATTATTGTATGGATTCTAACACGAAGTTATGAAATAATTATTATTAACTAAATACCTACATAATATTCAGAGGATGTCTGTCTTATCGGCGCTACCTTGATTGTCTACCACAACTTACTATTATATTACCAAGGTTTCTTTTTTAACCTTTATTTAGTACAAGATTTTCTAGCATGCTTATGTACCTAGACATTTTACTCAGATTTTTTTAAAGGAAACTGCGTGTTTAAATGATGAATTCATATATTATCAGATTATAATATAATAGTTACAATACAATAATATACAATAATTAAAGTATGACTAGGTATATCTTTATTTAAAATATATTTACGATTTACCTAAATACTTTTTGTAAATTATTTAAATACCTAAGTTGGTATGCATATTTTATAAAGGTAGTAAAATATTAGGCATCGTGTAAGTATAATTCTGGGTGCAACGAAAGGGAGAAACTATGTTGCTATATTTATTTACGGAATTGTAATAGAATTTGATTTTGAAATAGAAAAACGATTTTGATAAATAATCATCTGATAAATAATTAATAATTAAATATTTTAAATGCATGCATTTTTAATAAATTTAGTCGTACTTATACCTATTATATAAGAGTATAAGACATAAGATGGAAATCTAAAAATACTCGTAATAAAAACATGTCCTTCTTCGTTAAGCAACATATAAAAGTGATAAAAATGTTGTGCTTTTTTTAAAAATACATTAGTCATAAGTAATAATTATTAAAAAATTTAAAATAAAATAATGTAGGTATTGAATTTTAGGTTCTGAGTGGATCAATGAATGTATATTGATTTTACAATGTGTGTTTTTTAATTTTTTTTTAATTTTGTGTGTCGCCACCGTTTGGAGCAGTAAAACTGCTTCGATTTTCTTTAACAGTTATATCTTGTTCGATGAGAAATTGAATCAAATTGGTGCATTCGACAGGTCAAAATTTAAAATTCCCAATAGTTTTCAAAAGCGCCAGGAAAAACAACATCAAAATTAAGAGAAAACTGAATTTTTTACGCATAATCGGTTTTTGACCAAACATTTGGCATAACTCTTAAAGAAACTACCGTAGATAGGTACATGCAATTGTCACTGGTTGTTTATATTAGCATTTTCTATACACTATAATATTTTCAAAATATTTTGATTTGTTTTGAACTGTTTTTTCAGGTTTTTTTTTCTATGAATTTCAATAAAATTTTATTTGTTGAGGAAAAAAGCTTAAAAATTTAATACAAGTCTCTCAATATATTGTTACAATGACATTTGAAAAATATTAAAAATCCAGT
The DNA here is from genome assembly GCF_005508785.2 of Acyrthosiphon pisum. Classification (NCBI taxonomy): domain Eukaryota; kingdom Metazoa; phylum Arthropoda; class Insecta; order Hemiptera; family Aphididae; genus Acyrthosiphon; species Acyrthosiphon pisum. Next base: position 28,236,001 of record NC_042496.1, read on the forward strand.
CACAATTTTTTTTTTTACGAGCATTTAAAATTCGAATTTTGACAAAAGGCGTAAAAATCACGAAAATGTGCAGATTATCTTGAGTTAGAAATTCCTAAAAATGTTTCTCTTTAAATCTAAAATTTTAAAATATAATAGGTACGAGAATCCTTAAAAGATTATCTACCTTTATCAAACAAAAAAAAAAATGTCTATAGGAAAGTCAAATTAAATTTTATGAGCGTTTGAAGTTCATATTTTTACAAAATTGGATATTCACTAGATTTTTCATAATATGTAGTGATTTTCTTATTTTGTTGTAATACCTAATTCAAAAACGAATAACCGTAGACCCTTTAAATTTATATCATATGTTTATTTTATCGATTCCTATACTTGATAAAATATTCAAAATATTTTGTGTTGTTTACGGACAATTTCAAATTTCAATTTTTTAGTTTATTTTTCTATAAATATCAATAAAATTTTATTTGTTAACCAAAAAGCGTCAGAATGTAATACAAGGCTCCTGATATATTGCTTAAATAGCAGTTGAAAAATATTAAAATATATAGGCACTTTTTTTTTTATGATCATTTTAAGTTCGATTTTTGAATACATTTATCAAATTTTATAGTTAAAAATGTATAAAATGTTCAACTTTTATAACTTAGGATTGAAAATTAAAACAACGTTCCACATAAATAGGTTATATACAAATTACTTTATTCACAATAGGTAATATCATCAAATATACTTGGTAATATCTCGGTAATATCAATAGATCATAGACTGACTGTCTTAGCTCAGAATCGTTTTTCTTATTAATTAATACTATGTCAATGAATTCAAATTTAACACCATCCATTACAGTGACCCACTGTAACCTACTGTGTGCAACAAAGCGACACCCGCTTACTCACCTTTTTAAATATGTATTTAATGCTGATGCCTAAACTAAATATACAATATGCATTACGATGATCCTCTATTATCTATCTAGGTACTTTGATGATTGATATTACTAATTTTACTTATATCAAATAATAATTAAAATAAAGTTGTTCTTATTCGACTCTTGAATGAGAACACACATTTCTGTTTGTACAATTTTTCATCACATAAAATGCTAACACCATCTTTTAAGAGTCTATAATTATTTATTAATCTCGGTATTGAACAAGTTCCATTTAATTAGTAAATACATTTGATACATTATAAATTATGGGATCTATTGAATTGAAATAATAGGACAGTATAATACGTAATAGTTTTAAGTTACTAAATTATAGTTATAATATCTATTAATATGATTGTATGGTAATTGTAATTATTTATTTATGTGGTCTAACAAAATAATTAATTATTATAGTTTATTTTTGTGTCATAATCCCGATTATAACTTATAATGATGTATATTGTGTTTTGAAAAACAACTAAAATATGTATAAACAAATTTCCAAATAATTTCTGGAAATAAAATTGTATATTGCATCAATATTCACAATAATTATTGGTTATTGGTTTGTAGTTGAAACAAAAAGGAAAGTGCGTATAATGTCAGAAATAATTATTAAATATTAGTGTTGCGTATGTATCCCTCTCATCGATCTACGCTTTTAACGTGACTGCACCTTCTACTCGTCCTACAACCCTGTCTGGCAGCACACGCGGGTTCATTGGGCCTCCCATGTTGCCATGGAGATCACTAAAATCCTGTTGCCGTCCAAACAATACTCTGAGCACTCAACAGCAGCGTCCTATGCGTCGAGAAAATCTGTTTGTACACGTGCCCGAGCTATAGACCGACGTATACAATATTATTAAATATTTTAATTAAATAATTATTGTAATTATTTGATAAATCGTGTGAACCTGTTTTTGATTTCCGGCTATACCCGACGAGGTACTCATATTTGATCATTTTTTAATAACAAACGATACGTAGTAGACACGGAATGATATCACGTATTTCCTTTGCGCGAAGGGATGTCGTTGCATATCCGGGAAATAATTTCCAATTCATACCTACAGTTATAATAAAATTATCCATCGCGTAAAATACCGATACCTATTAATTTTCAATTAAATTTATTTTGATCTGCTAACGTGAAAGCTTTTTATTCTTATCTGAAGTTGATACTAAGACAAATGTTTAACAAATGCCTTAACCTAATGAATAATTATTGTTTAATTTAATTTAATTATTTTAAATCTAGTTAGGTACCTATTTGTTATTAGTTATTACTTTTACTATATATGTACCTAGATAGTAGGTATACAAGATTTTCTCACGTATTCCGCCGTGTTATGTTTTTACTTATTAAATATGTTTCGTTTTCTGTTTAGCTTGGTAGATATCTTTTTTTTAGCATTGGCAATTTCACGGTTTTCAGCGTTTTTAAAAATTCGATGAATTACAACCTATGTGTACTTATAGTTATACTAATCTAAGCTAGTCAATTTTGAAAAATGTGGCAGACGAAACGGGACAGAAATCGCTGTGGAACGAGAGAAGCGATGAATGTATTGGTTTTTTTTTCATATTCAGTAGACATAATTTTAAGAATGATTTTTCATTTCATTAGTTTGTACTAATTTATTGAATATTTATAATTATTCACGTAATTAATGTTTTAATACATGACGAATGGCATTTACTGTTTTTTCATTATTTAGTATAATATAGATACCTATGGGAAACTAAAAAACATGGACCATCCTGTATATATCAATATTTTATTACTTACCTATTTTTGTATTCGTAAACTTTGTACAGTGTACATTTGTCATTATAAATTGTACTATGGCTAGAAACTCCTAACAGGCTGCGTTCGCCCTGAATTAAATTTTACTCTGTAATACCCTCGGTACTATACCTTTTAGTTTCTGAGCGGAGCGATGAATGTACCGATTTTACACTGATATGTATTATTTTTTGTGTGTGTGTGTACACGATATCATACATACATGCAATTTTTACTAAATGGTGATATTAACATTTTCTATACACCAATAAATTTTCAAAATATTTTGATTCATATTGAGCTAATTATAGGCTTATGACATTTTCAATTATTATTAGTTATTTTTAAGTTCGTTTCGATAAAAATTCTACCCATAGTAGTGACCCACTTGTATCCTTCTGTACAGCAGTGACACCCACTTTTTTACAATTTATCTTAAGCATCGGACATTTATTCAGCATATTTTTTTTTGGGGGGGGGAGGGGGTTGATTGAAGAACATGTGGATTATGTGGGGACAAAGATTCGTCACCAAGAATACGGGTGGTCACCCATCCAGGAGCTAGTGACGCCAGACGGTGCTTGACCTCAGACCACATTTTCAGTGACTGCAGCCAACCACCAACATACAACATATCAACATATGTACAATACTACAATGCACCCTCGAACGCACCCTTATTATTTATTTTTATTAAAGGGACAAATATAAGTATCTATAAAAAGCTTTTAATTTTCTAGGTATAGTTTCTCTAATAGTCTCTAAAAGTAGTGTAGTTCCCAACTATTGACATCCATCAAAACATTTCTAAGAAATATTAACTCCCGCTATTTCCAATGCAAACGAATTGCGTACCTGTAGTCTTTAGAATTACGTCCCACGCTCTTATTTAAAATAAAGGTAAGACGAATACGATACATTACTATCTTTTAATTTATTTAGTTTTTATTTAACACGTAACATATTATATTTTGTACCTTACATTTAGCCGATACTATTTAAAGTCTTTGATAATAATTTTAATGATAATGTTTTCATTAAAATTAATTTTAGTACCTTGTACCTACTCCTCGACCTTTTCTTATATAGATTCTTTTATTGATCGTGATAATTGTATGAAGTCTAACATAATATGATTGTATTTTGTGTATACAATATTGTAAACTAAATACTTGTAGTTATATACCTAATTACGCCTAATTATATAAGTCTATCCCAGTTTACTTTCACACATTTTTAATTTCTGTTTGGATATAATATATGGCATTTACTTTCCTCCAATATTTTTATTGATGACTTCCAAAGCTCTAAAAAAATATTATGAACTTAATATTTTAGATTCTGAGTGGAACGATGAATGTATTGTTTTTACAATGATGTGTGTTTTTTTATTTTTTTATTTTTTTTGTGTCTGTGTACACGATAAGTAGTCGAAATAATGCTACGATTTTCAACTTCAGTATCTTGTTCGATCAGAAAGTGAATATCGTTGGTGCATTGGGGAGGTCAAAATTTAAATTTCCCAGTGGTTTTCAAAAGCGCCGGGAAAAACAAAAGAAAAATTAAGGAAAAACGGGAATTTTTACGCAAAATCGATTTTTCACAAAATTGAATTTGGTTTTTGGTGTAACTTTAAAAAAAATTACCGTAGATACATGAAATTTTGACTGAATGTTTATCTTAGCATCTTCTATACACCATAACATTTTCAAAATATTTTGATGTATTTTGAGCTCTTTACGGACATTTTTATTTTCCATTTTTTTTTAGTTTTTTTTCTAAAAATATCAATAAAATTTTATTTGTTGGATAAAAAAGCTTGAAAATTTAATAGAAGGCTCCTAGTATATTGTTTCAAAGGCAGATGAAAAATATTAAAAATCGTTAGTCACAGTTTTTTTTTTAAGCATTTAAAGTTCAAAAAATGACAAAATATGGAAAAATCACGAAAATTTGCAAATTATTTCGAGTTATAAATCATAAA
>NC_042496.1:28241352-28244545 GCF_005508785.2 Acyrthosiphon pisum
TATATCTATGATAGTACCACGGTTTTTTGTTGATGTATAACTGCGTTATAAGTACCTAATAAATATTATGATATGATTAATTTGGAATTTATTATAGGTACCTAATATAATATTATGTCTTATACCTAGACTAACATACCGTCTCCGCTCAGAATCGTTTTTCTTATACAATGATATTATATCATTGAATTCAAATTTAATACCATCCATTATACAGTGACCCACTTGTAACCTACTGTACAGCAGAGCGAAATCCACTTACCCACCTTTTTTAATTTCTCATTTGTTAATAGTCAACAGCATATAATACTACATACCTAGCGCTGTTTTCTATATTTAAAACAAAATAATATTAAGTATATACATTATACAAATATCAGGTAGTTGGTGGTAGGTACTATAAAAATAAAACTACTTTTTTCAATAATTTATAAGTGAAACATGGGTTGTTTTGGTGTAACCAGGGTAATGTTACGGTGAATGGTTGTATACATTTTATACATCTATATAATTTAGTAGTTATAGTGAGAAATATAAATATACTGCACCTTACGCAAGCGCATTTTGGAGGGAATAACACTTATCTGAAAGAACTTTACCCGCGAAACAGCATCCGCCCAAATAACAGATCGATCATGTTTTTGTGGCGTAACCGTTACACGCAGTCTACACTGTACAATCTACTGTATTACCACCCACGTTACTTTATAACTACGTAAACAAACTATTAGTACCTACCTATAGGTATTATAGGTAAACCAATGCCATAGGTTACAGGTTTATTTATAGGTATCTTACATTATTTTAATTTAAAAACTGAAATTTTTAATAAAAAATCCTCGTCTAAAATTCTAAATATAATAAAAAGATTTAAATCATTTCGTTTACAACTGTGTTCAACATATACATCGTAAATAACGTTATGCTCGACCGCGTTTCATGTAATCACTTGGTTTATTGTTCTTAGAATGGTTTTACGTTTACCAACAAAATATCGTCGTCCACGTACATTTAAATAATAACAATAATTAGTTACGACGACGTCCATGTTACAATTTGACTTTCAAATTGTATGAAACAATAGATAGGTATTCCGAGGGAGGAGAAATGAGTCTGTGAGTCAGCCGTTTGTATAATTTCTCGCCGATGACTGATGGTAATAAACTATAGTGTATAGTTAATGTCGTTCATGGTATTAAATATCAGATATTTAAACATAGGCTGAAAGAAATATTCAAAAAATAATATGTATTCAACCTCGTATACAACATATTTTATAAACGCTAAGAATAAATTAAGATATCTAACATATAAAACCTCAGGTTACGGTGTTTGTGGTCGCACTCTTCCGAAACGGATTTACCGATTTTAATGAATTTTTTTTGTATATTTGGTAGGTTGTAAAGTATTTTTCACCCTCCTACCCTCACCCGGGGAGGTGGTAAGACGGGGATTTTTTTGATTTACAGTGGACATTTTTATTTATAAATGGTTGCTATTGGTTTCAGGAGAAATAATTAGTAGAAAGTAGTATTTATTACGAGATTTATTATTTGGTTTCCATTGGTTAATCAGACAAATTAGGCGCAAGCCTGCATCACATCAAATTTTCGCACATAGCATACTTGATTTGCATGATGTATTGCTGTCGCACATTGTCCGCGATCCCAGTTGCACCCAAAAGGAGTCACAATCACAATCACAATTTTTCCTATGGACAACGAAATACGCGGGATCAGCTAGTATAAATGTATAATTATTATAAATTATAATAAGTGAAGTACAAAATAGTATAAAATATTAAAATGTACCTATTATTTCGTAGCATAATTTGAAATTAAGAATTTAAAAAAAACACAAAGTTGCTAGTTTGGTATTGTGTACCGGCAGAAATTGACTTAAAGTGATATACTTCGTCGTTGTAAAAATTGATAATTATATAAGCTTAATATACGTTTACCACCTATTATACAACAACAATATACCTCTACCCTAAACTGTGGTGACTAAACTTTTCGAGTGACCAAAACACGCCAAAACAAGACTAGACGAACTAGATAAACCCAAGATAAACGCCAACACTCGGTGAGTTTACTTTTTTACCGAGTTTTTTACTGAGTAACAATAAGTACTTGTCTTGTTTTTGTCACTTCTATTCATTAATATACGAGTATATATTTTTATTTCAATACTTAACATAATTTTATTTTAAAATACATGATTTAGAAAATTAATTTATAACTCATGGATGTAATAGTTTTGCTCAAAGATTTACCTGCAGTTTGTATTCATACTAGAATAAACCCAGTTGATAAATTATTTTGGTTCATCAGAACTTTGAAATTAAAATATTGACAACGCATCATCCGTTAAAATATACAATGTATTATTATATATAATAACAGGTATCCGGACATTTTCCCCACGATAAATTTTTTGATGCGGACATTTTTCCCCCCGTTTTTTTTTGTTTTTATTATTTTTAATTATTTACCTTCGAATATAAAATGAAAATTACTGTTTAATATACAAATATTTTTTAGCTTTTGTTCATATTAATTTTTTTATTTTTGTAAAAACTGTACGTTAACTAAAAAGTATTTAATCTTAATTTCAATACAAAAATAATAAATAATATTTAAAACAAGTTGAGTAAGATATTGTCTAAATAATATAATATAGTACAATACAGCTGGCCAAAAAATCCGACATAAAAATAAAAAAAGATTGTATAAACAAAATATAATGAATAACTAATACTAAAAATTTCGGCATAAAAATGAAACAGTTTGTAAAAAACTCTTTATTTGTGATTTTTTATTCCTAAACACCTATTTTTTAGTCTTTTTCATATTTTTTTTTTTTTTTTTTGTAAAAACTGTACCTGTTTGAATATTTAATAATTTAATATTTGCTAGTGAATTTGATCTCTGGAGTGCTTCAATGAACATCCAAATATTTGAATGCTGGATGCTCATGACAATGTAAGATTGTATAAGAATGTTATCTTAATAGTCTTAGTAATTGACTGGGTTTTGGACACAATTTTAGATTTCAATGTTACTCTAATTCAATATTAGTATACTACTATTTTACTTTTATTTAAAAACTATATTTTTACTTAACTTGTTTTAAATATTATTTGTTATTTTTTTTTATTGAAATTAAGATTAAGACTTTTTAGTTAACGCAC
>NC_042496.1:28244680-28310217 GCF_005508785.2 Acyrthosiphon pisum
CACCATCCATAATAACAAATGCCTAAGTAAAAATAATATTAATTGTATATATTATAATATAAAATATTATAGGTTCTATAGGTACATAAGATTACATTCTAATAAGATATACTAGGCAGTAGACATCAATATTATTTTATATATTGTGTTAAATAATTATTTATTAAAATGTATGCTGTATATACTTAATATAGTAGCACCTATTATAATATGTACCTAGGTTATTTATATTGATGGTACCTTTACGCATCATATATTCTATAGTACCTATCAAACATTTAATATTATTTTCTTTTCGCTTTTGTTTCAATAGTTTATAACGTTTTCAAAATACTTTAGATACGTTAATACGTTATACGTATATATTTTTATGGTGATGGTGGAGAAAAAATATTATTCTTTTCGATAATGTTCTTTTCATCCGTGGTTATAAACACACCGAGATCTAAACCGTGACAGATGTTGTAGGGCTTTGCAGCTGCCAGTACTCGAATTGTGACCCACACACGTTCCTTCCACCGGTATACGATACGAGAGCCGACCGGTAGCCAGGTGTTCTTTTTTCGGCGCATGTATATGTTACACACGCATGTGGCTGATAAAAATGTACCTATAAAATCTCGCTGTAGAAAATCGCAGTAATAAAATGTTTGTACCTGTTAGGTTTTTTCCACCTGACTTGGTCCATATAGCCATACTTTTAAGCAAAATATTTACGTATTTTAAAATACTAAAACTGTTAAGTTAACATTGGAAAACTGTACAAACATGACTTGGCAGTGCAGTGATTAGATTTGCATGTGCGTATGTGTGTGTTTGTGCTTGTGTCGTGTGGAAATTGTCATCGTGGGAACACCGCCGTGTTGAGGTCAATGCTGAGCGCGTTGTAGTTTAATTCGTCTTCATTGTGCATTTTAATTTGTCGCTCGTTTGGCTAACAAGTGTATTGAACACAGACTACCTAAATTATATTAAATTATTTAGTCATATATTTTATATTTGTACGAATAATGTGCTGCGAATTAATTAATAATTTTATTTAACAGTTAAGTCTACATGGTTAATACTTAATAGTAGCTATAGGTACATCAAAATAATAATACTAAGACAATCTATCAATAATCTTCTATTTTAAGATAACAATAATTATCTACCTATAAACAACAAATAGGTAAATCGATATGGTATTTTCCTCGTACCTTTTCCCCCTGCGGATTTTAGCAGTACTTGACGTTTCTCCCCTGGACGAGTCATTTCCCCTCTGAATCAATATATATTTTTTACACATAATAATAGGTTGGAAAATAGGTTCTTTTGTTTTACCCAAAATATATGATCATCATATCAGCATCTATCGACTATCATCATTTACGTTACGGATTGATAAGTTATTAATTATTACTCAATTAAATAGGTGTCTGGTTATTGATAAACCAAAGTTATGTGAAAGTATTATTGAATTATATTTATATATTATTTTAAAAATATTTTTTTAATAAAAAATTTCGTAAATGGTACACTTGAATTTGAAATTTGTATATTATATTGTTTAATATTTTTTTAATATTTATATTAGTGGATTTTGTATTGACAATAATTTTATTATGACGTATTATTGAATTATATTTATATACAAATCAGAGTATTAATTTAGTGATATGTACATTTATTTATTTGCATTGTCTTTATTGTTTAATATTTTAAGTTTTCATTTTTTTTCCCAGTGAGAAATTGTCCTGTTCGTGGTGGGAGAGCGTCAAATGAATAGGTGGGGGAAGTTATGAGGGGAAACGTTCTAGAATCATAGAACAGAATCAATTATAATATTTTAGGTACCTACATATTTTTATATTTTAATTATGTTTTTATGAAATATATTATATTGAAAACGCTTGCGTCATGAATTTTGTATTTTCTTTTAACACAGTATTTATAGACTATAAAGGATACATTATTTAAGATGATATCCACACATATTATTTTGCTTTCCGTTCACCTCTACTTAAACCATTCAATATTAGTCATGTTTCGTGTATTTATGTCAGTACAACCTTGACAATTACTAAATAATACCCACATAACATTCAGATGATATAATATAGATATAATATTTTATCAATTTAACCGCTGTATTTGAAATAATAATACATATCAATATATGAAAATATGAAATTATTATGAAAACTATATTGAAATAAATATTATTAAATTTGTTTGATAATATTAATTTAAGTATTAATTAATATGATGTAAAATAATGAGCATATAATATACCAGGGATGGGCAACTGGCGGCCCGCGGGCCATATGCGGCCCCCGTACCTTTTTTATCTGGCCCGCGCTACATTATTTTCAAATTACTTCATATAATTTTATTATACTATTATTTTCGTGTTTTGTAGTAATTATTTTAAAAATGTCTGCTAAAAAGGACCGCTAGTTACTTTTAGTTGCCCATCCCTGTAATATACGATAAATTTAAAAATTCAGTTATGATGAAATTAGTGGGTAAAATCCTAGGTAAAATCGTATAAACTAGGATATGGACTCAGATATGGATTATACTAAAATTAAGGTTTATGTAAATCTATTTTATTAGCTATAAATTATAATAGTGCCTTACTCAATTTTTTGTAGACATATGTAGTTAGGTTTTAGAACTAAATTTACTTGAAATTTATTTAAATATACCTATCTTTATTTCTTGTATATCTATCATAACATGTTTAACATCCTAGCATATACCACCACTGTTTATTTATAGTAAATTCCTATCTCGTTTGTCTACAACATAGATACCTAAATACTATACCTAAATAGATTACTAAATACGAAGTCTTAAATAATTGTAGCTCGTTTACAAATTAAATGTCGATTTCTTGATCTGAATAAGTGTACTTCATTTATATTTAAAACACATGTTATATTTTGTATGTGTCTGTTACCTCATACTGAGAACATGTGTTCATAATAATTTAATTCAATAACGACCGGTTATATTATAATGTAATCCTATGGTTTTTATTTAAATATTTTAGATATTTGTTATCATAGTTTAATGTTTACAGTTAATAATTCAATACATTCATTTTTAATTGATAGGCAGTACCTACCTATAGTAAAATATAATTTATTTTTGACGAAATTTTCAATTTTATTTCTACTTTAACTTGAAAAGTATTTTTTATGCATAATTTAACCTAATTTGTCATCTAAAATTTGGTACTTTTGAAGTTTTTTTATACAAGAATTTTATTATTGTTTAATTATTTACATGGTAACATCTAGAAGGTATCATAGATACGATACATAGTATTTTCACCTCGATTTTTATTGTTAAAAATGAAATTATATAATACACTACATTTTCCACAATTCCATAAAATTTTAGAATTAAATTTTGAATTTTAGTTGCCACTTCAATTATAAGACTTTTATACTAATCTACTACTCGATACTTAATTAGGGGGGAGGGTTTGATAGTGTGTATTATATCGAGAAAAAAATGACTTAACGGAGGAATAACTCTCAAGCTTTATAGAATTGTCGGATTTTGATAACTATTTTTTTATCTGAAAGAAGACTTCTTACAGCCCGCACGACCTCTGATTTTGTATTTTATTTCAAATAGTTGTATTAAAAAGTTTGTAAAAAAATGCTTTTTTCTTGTATTTTCTTAGACAAATTATAGTGTTGAAAAACAGAGATCGATGCGGGCTGTAGAATATTTCCCTCTAACAATTAAAAAAAAAAAATTATGAAATTTGAGTGATTCTACAAGGCGGTATCGTTATTCCCGCAGAGTGTATTTTTGAGGGCAAAATTACATCGGCATCGAGCACCTTAGGAGCCTCGCTATAGCATTGATTTAAGGAGAATTATTTAAGCAAATTCTAATTTTGTCGTCGCCACCCGAGATCTATGGGTTAGTCGTAAATGATTGCTTGTGTGTGTGTGTGTGTTTGTGTGTGGCGTCCATGCGGGTCAATTATAGTGGTACAGAGGGTTCTCGCACGCACTCCCACGCACATGTCAGTATGTTATATTGTGATCTTGAAAAAAATGTTTATTTTTCACAACAACATACGATTCTAACGATACGTCGCAACGATTACCTCAATTTGTATTCTGACAAAATATTCTTTTTTCCACAACATGTACGAGGGATCGATCGAAGCACATTTTAAAAATAGTATTTAGTTAATTAAATATTTAAGTTGGAAATTCTAAATTTTTTTCAATTTTTTACAATATTTATTGCAATTTAAATTACAAAAATTAAAAATGTGGCTCGATTGTTCCCTTGTATATAGGTATTACGAATTCAGAATGAAAATCGTGATAATTATCAGCACGTATCGTTGGAATTTGAAACAGTAGTTTTTGACAAAAAAAAAAAGACGTGGGTGGTGAGGCCACTGAAGTATCGATAACTGGAACTTCGATTAGGTACTCAAAAACCTCGATAACTGATTTTTTTTCTTGTCCCTCTTTAAGTATTTTTAAGTTATTTCTATTTTATTTGAGATTCGAGTTATCGAGACTCCACTGCAGTATATTATCGCGTGTCTTATAATTCCTTGAATTAATTTTTAATGACAACATAAAAAAGTAAAATACTAAATAATATATAATCGTATTAAATAATATAGCTTATAGTTTGTTAAAAAGAGCTGATGAAATAATATAGTTCAAGTTTTAACTTCCTCCTTATGAATTAAATCTAAAAACTTAACAAAGGCGTATAAAGGTAATCTATGGCACATCAATGATATCAAAAGATCCCATTGTACTAACTATTATAGTATTAAACATACGAGTTCTTTCTTGTAATGCATTTGTAACTTCAAAACATTCATAATACATTATCATTCTTGAAAAATATAAACTTTAATATCGCAATGTAGGACGTTTGTAAATATTATCAAATAGCTACAACAGTTTTTAGTTCATATTATGTTTTTAAGCCAAGGATAAGGCAAATTGATTAAGTTTGATTAAGCGATGAAACTCAACTCGCTTTGTTCACCTCGACGTTGTAGGATAGATCACGGTTACGAATTTATTAGGTATGATGTATGAAATACATATATTTATTTTAATACTATTATAAATCTTCACATTCGTAAAAACGATTCGGACTGAAGATCGTTAAGTTTACTAGTTATATTGTTTATAAAGTTTAAAATATAACAATCCAAGTTCATTACATAAAGATTTATTATTTTGAACATTTACCAATTAAATATACTTTTAAATAACGTTTTATATACTTACCTATATTAAAATATCAAGTCTTAATATAGTCAATATGACAATTCCTAATGCTATATATATACATATTAATCATATTAAAATACATTTACAATTTATTATTTAATGAGTTGTTTAAAATTGTGCACTTATAATTATTGTACATACCCATTGAACATGAACAATAATTATCTATACAAAACTAATTTATTCTTATTTAAAATTTTTTATAGTCTTGTGTGAAGATGATACGACCATGGGACCAATGTTCATCAAAGAACCTGAAAACAGAGTCGATTTTTCAAATACTACTGGAGCTATCGTTGAGTGTACTGCTAGAGGAAGTCCCAGGCCTGAGATTATTTGGATACGTGCTGATGGTACTGCTGTCGGAGACGTACCTGGTTTACGACAAGTAAGAATCGATCTTATTTAACAATTTATGAAACGTATGATAAAATCACTTAAACATTTTTAGTTTTCACACCTACACCTATGTTTGATAAGACGAAGTAAATGGCAATGGATTTTTTTCTTAGACTTTTGTAATTTTGTCTATATTATGTAATTAAGTACTTTGGTAGAAACATTCCATAATAGATAACAAAATGATTCCTATATTATTTTAGATGTTCCTATTCATTCCAGAATTATCCCTAGCTGGTACCTGGTAGGCGGTAGGTCAAAAATTATAAATTTAAATTTCTAGATAATTAGTACTTACTAATATATAGGTATAATACTGAACTCTTCAAATTATTGAAACGTATTTTCAACATTTTATTAGAAATAATATTCCTCACGGCTCGCATTACAATGCACTATCCGAAACCAATATCCAGTATAAAGAAAGGCCCTAAAAGTTGAGATAATTCATAGCTAAGCCTTTGAACTATAGATATATGTAATTTATGTATTTATGTTACAATAGTCTGCTAAATAACTTAACTTAGCTTGGTGACTTAAGCTAACATTTAAAAAATACTATAGCATGATGAGTACCTACATAATAATATAGTCTACCATCATTGTAATAGGTAGTGTAATACTATTCATGTGTTTTAAAGTCACCAAGCTAAGTTCAATTATTTAGCAGACTACTTTAAGAGGACACCACACGGATATTTGCTGTCTCCGTCTTACAAGTGCGTAACATACCAAATTTACGATAAAAAATCACGTTTAGCTCCGTTATAGTTTAAAAATTAGAGCGAACTGACCTATTATGAAACTTGATGGTAAGAACTTCATCTGTGTTCGTATATTGGGTTTTTACGATTTTTCAGTTTTTAAGTGCGCTATGAGCATTTCTAATTTACACTATATTATATACGCATAACTTGCTAAAATCTTAAGTATCGTGAAAATCCAACATTATACGTTCTTACCATCAAGTTTCATAATAGGTCTATTCACTCTAATTTTTAAACTAACGGAGCTAAACGTGATCTACTGAGCGTATATTTGCTGTGTTATGCACTTGTAAGACGGAGACAACAAATTTCCATGTGGCGTTCTCTTAACATAAATTATATCTATAGTTCAGAGACTAAGCTATAAAATGATATCATAACTTTAAGAGCATTCTTTATACTTAGTGTTTTTTTACACGTAGTTTGGCAGTGTTTTTGTTGGGATAAAATAGACAACAGTAAATAAATATAAATATATGAACTATGAAGTACCTGGTAAGCTATATAACCTATAAGCTGGCATAATTTATATAATGTAATATATAACATTATATTATTATAGAACATACCTACGATATAGGTGTTAAGTATATATAATGAAAAATTTAATTCATAATTATACTTATCAAATGTATAGGAAAAACAGTGTATATTTTATAAACAAATATATTAATTAAAAAAAGGGTGGGCAGGTGGGTATTGCTATGCTGTTCAGTAGATTAGAAGTGGGTCACTGTAATGGACGGTGTTAAATTTGAATTCAATAATATAATATCATTGTATGAGAAAAATGATTCTGAGGGAAGACGATTAGTCTACCTATTACCTATATTACTAAGTATATATTATTATGATATTATTGTAAATAATGTAATTTATAATGTATAACCTATTTACGTGGCACCTTATTTTAAATTCTCAATCAGCTACAAAAGTTGAACATTTTATAAATTTTTAACTACAAAATAATTTGGAAATTTTTGTGAAATTTTCATGTTTCTACAGTTATTCATTTTTAAATTAAGTATAACAAAATAAGAAAATTGCTACTTGAGAAATCGAGTGAATATCCTATGTTGTAAAAATACGAACTTCAAACACTCATTAAAATTTAATTTGACTTTCTTGTATACATTTTTTTTTTGTTGATAAAGGTAGACAACCTTATGAGTAATCTTAACGGTTTTTAACGCTGTATCTACTGTTTTCAGATATTCAATAAATCGATTTATGCATTTATCTAATATAAGACCTATCTGATTATAGAGCTTTTAGTTAAGGCATCAATACCGTCAAAATATTTTGAAATAAAAATCCGAACTTTTGAAAAGAGGTATTCAGGTATTCTTGCTTTTATAAAAAAGGGGTAAAAATTCAAATAAAACGTTTATGAATGTACAAATAATAATATAATCCACACATTATTTACGTACCTATATATGCTGTAACTATTCTTAAAAATAGATGTTATCTGACAAGCCGATCGTTCCTATTGGTTACCGCTATTAATACCCAGCTCTAGGTGCCTCCTACTCCTTTTATAAAATGTTTAGAAAGATACGTTTTTGGTTTTAATTAATCGTCTAATATTTGTATAGGTTAAAGGGGATGGAAATTTGGTATTTCCACCTTTTCGAGCAGAAGATTATAAGCAAGAAGTACATGCCCAGGTTTATATTTGTATGGCTAAGAATCGTGTCGGTGTAATACATTCTAGGGATGTAAATGTTCGAGCTGGTATGTAAACTGAAATTAATTTTTCTAAACAAAATTATTTATATTTAATTAGATTATAATTTGAAATAAAATAATTTAATAAAATAAGTGAAATACAGCATTAAAGTATTTAATATAAACGTATTAAATATTAAAAAAAAATAATTATAACATCAAAATAGTTGGAGTAAAATATATTGTACAGAATAATTTATGCGTTATATAATATAATTTTAAAAATCTTAATATTTTAATTTGTATAATTTTATTGTCGCCATTTTCAAACTAATCTGATTGTTCATACAATAATAATTTGAACACCTATATCTGCTTGGTTATACTAAATTTTTTTTTTTTGTTAGTGGTATGGGATTATTAAATATGGATTCATTTTTCTCTATAAAATATTTCACAAAGTTATAATATTAAAAGTGTAAAGAAATTTGATGTAAACTTATTATGACATTATGTACCTATCAACACATTATATTCTATAATTTTTTTTATTTTTGTCTCTAATTGATATTACTAAATCTCATTATTTTTTATCACTTTCTAAGTCTTTGTTACAGTTAATATTGTATTAAATATTAATATATGAGGTCACTAAACATTTAGTTAGTATTTTGAGAGCTTTATAACTATAAATTATTTTTTTGTTTACTGGAATTGGGAACATTTCCAAAACTATTCACAGGGTTATTTTCGACACGTTCAGAGTTTTTAAAAAGTAAATATACCAAGTACCATTCTAATAAATAAATTAACATTAACATATATACATATATGTAAGTATACAGATGAGACATATGTTTTCTCAATGTTTCAGTTTAAAAAATGTATAGGAAAATGGTATGAATACTATGAAGTATGATTACAGTAGGTATATGTTGACTAGTTTTAGACAAAAGAGGTTGAGCGACTATGAATCAAAAACCGAAAATACAACTTTCTGGTTTTAAACATTAGTATATACCTAATAATTAATAACACTTATTAATATGTCGTTTGAAGCCAAAATAAAAGTTAAATTATAGTTGTTCTAATTAAGGGGCCTCACTCCTGCCATCAATTTTAGCTGAAAAAGTATTGACAAAAGTATTGACAAAATTTAAGTTAGTTAACGTTATCCGATTTTGATTCAGAAAAAAAATTTGAACTCACCAGAAAATTGACTATAAACTCTTGTAAAAGCTAAATTTTATATTATTGTGAACTGTAATTGAAAACTGAAAATATGAACTTTTTCGAATCATAATTAAAATTAAAATTAATATTAAAAACGGAAAATGTTTCGTACGATCTACAGACATTTTCTGCTGAATTCATATATTTTTTCAGAATCAAAATCAGATAACGTTTACTAACTTTAATTTTGTCAAAACAAAATTTGTGTAGGGAAATTAATATGGTTATTGAGTTATTGACATGTGAATGCACATACGAGAGAGGCAACAGCCGATACCCGCATTTAATTTCACTCATACTTATAATCATTTACAGCTAAATTAAATGCATAGATCCCGGGCGGCTATGACAAGATTAGAAATTGCCTAAATGTTGCCCCTTCAGTAATGACCGTAGAGGCCCCTTAGGCCTTAACGTATAACAACACCAGTGTCTGCATGTTTGAAATCAGCATTGTAAAGTTGTGGTTTCTCCGTAGATGCATAAAATAATAATTAAATATATGCCATATAAAGGTGGAGTGATCTCTTAAAAGCTATAAATGTAAATTTATGCCGTTAAATTAAAACTCTGTTCATAATTATTTACCAATTGATCCAGTCCCGTAGCCAGGTTTATTTTTGAGGAGAGGGTCTACAATATTTTATCGTTGGGGTACGGTATCGGCTTATTAAAATAAAATATAATATAAATAATTATAAATTTCAAAAACCCCCGTAATATGTTCCTAGCTACGCCATTACACAAGGAAGTTATAATATTATCTACCTTTATTATTTTTGTTCTCAATTTAAACTTATGTTTTTTTTAAAAAAATACATGTGTCTTATGTTAATTGTTTAAATGTTTTATTTCTTATATCTTATATGTACCTATTTTAATGTTAACGGATTGTAATTTTACATGCTGATTCGTGTGATTCATGTGACCCTTGACAAGTGAATATCCAATTTCCAACTTGATATTTCGAGGGGGGGGGGGGGGCACTAAAATTACCAACACATCAAATGATATTGATGTTTCAAGTGGCAAGTGGTATCATGTCGCTTACCTCATTTTGCCTTTAACTAGTCGATATAGTTCATATATAGAGGCAGAGACTTAAATACTCCTATTTATAAGTATACTTGTTATAGGTACTTAATTTAATAATTAAATAAATAATAATTAATAATTATATTTTTCGATTTAAAAAAAAAACTATATGAGTAGAGTTACTAATACAAACGTAGGTATTTTATTTATTAACACCTACGTATTATACGTAGGTAATATGTATCAATTTAAACTTTATTTTTGATAATATACTATACATTTATACCCTGTTTAATACTAATATTACTTTTTATTTACAGCTGATAATATAGGTACCTACCTAACTATTGATTTTTTTTTTTTATATACTTTATATATTGTCATAGTTATACTGGTTGTTTATAATATTATGTTTGGTATTCTGTTAGTTGTCGCACAGAATTACGAAATCGACGTAATTAAAGAATTTGCTATTAAAGGCAATTCAGCTGTAATGAAATGTCAAGTACCTTCGTATGTATCTGACTTCGTACATGTTATATCGTGGATTACTGAAGATTCAGAATATATTTTAGGATCTGATTACGGTAGGAAGATTAGTGTGTTAAAATTTCGAATGTGTTCTTCCTAGATTCATTTCCAAATGTTGAATACATTTTACAAATTTTCAGTCGATTTATGTTTACTTTTAAATTGTAATGATTTATTCTGTGTACGTGATGCTCTAGATCCGAGAATAATAATGTACAGTGTCACAGTAACTTAAGTACTTCAAAGTTCATATATATGTCAAGTATCCAGATTAATAAACATGAATAGCCACTCATATTTTTTACCCTGTCCAAACACGTTTAAAATTGTTCACCCCTGTATATTCAAAAAATATCTATTACCTACTCTGATATATACTGTTTCTTATAGTTGTTACACAGTTTTATGACACTGATGTAAATAAAGCCTACGCGATTCGTGGAAACTCTGTGATTATGAAATGTGAAACTCCGTCGTATGTCGCAGACTTCGTAACCGTTATATCATGGCATACTGATAATGGCAATGTATATTATCCAGGCGATGATAATGGTATTAGTTTGGTGGTGTGCATTTTATGGATTTAAACCTAATTAAAATTGATTTTATAATTGAAAGTGCCAGTGTTTCCTATCTAACCTTTCATAAAATTACACCCAATAATATGCCCATTGAGTTAAATTATGTTTGTGTGCACAGACGAAAAGTTTTTTAATTATTTAATTTGCTTTAGCTGTAAGTCAATATTATGAAGTTGACGTAAATAAAGAACCAGTGATAAAAGGCAATTCAGTTGTAATGAAATGTGGTATTCCATCATTTGTCGCCGATTTTGTTATTGTATTATCCTGGAGTACTGATAAGGGTGACAATTTTTACCCTGGAATAGATTATGGTATTTTATGGTCATGACTATAATAATAAATAATATTATTTGGTGACTAGCACGATATGAAAAAAATTCCTGATGCATTTTTGACGAAATCCTATTAAAATCAGATTCTTTTTGAGTGTAACTTCTTAATTTTGTATTGTCTATTTAGTTATAGAAGAACCGTACAGAAGTGAAGTGAATAATGAATACGTTATACGGGGTAACTCGGTTGTATTAAAATGTAGTATACCACCATTTATCGCAGATTTTGTGACTGTTGTATCTTGGCAGGATAATAGTGGGAATGTATACGAACCATCTTTAATTGAAGAAAACCCAGTAAACTCATTAAATAATCATGGTATTTAATTTAATGGTTTTGTTGTGAATTGAACGATTATTGATACCTACATCCTAGTATTTTTAGTGTGATAAATTTCTTTTCTATCCATTGATTAATGGTTTGTTATACCTGACAAAATAAATGATCTTAGTTATCGGAGAACCGTATAGAAGTGATGTTAGCCCAGAATATGCGATCAGGGGAAACTCGTTATTATTCAAATGCAGTATTCCGCCTTTTGTAGCAGATTTTGTTAATGTAATTTCTTGGATCGATGACGCTGGTAATAATTACTACAACATCAATGAAAATGGAGCTACCGATTATGGTATCTACAAAAGGTTTTTAATCTATAGGTACGATTGTTTGAGTCTAAATTTGTAATCCTTTTCAAAATCCTACAACTTTATTACTATTTAAAAATTGTTTGTAGTAGGTATTTGAGTTATCAAACACACGAATAATTTTTTAAATTATGAAGATTTTAATAATTATTTAGTAAATAATTATATTATTTATTAATTTATTATTGCTAGTTTATAAAATAAATAAGAATTATTTTAGTGGTACAAGAACCATACAGAAGTGATGTCGGCTTGGAGTATGTCATTAGAGGCAATTCTGTAGTATTAAAATGTGGTATCCCGCCTTTCATTGCCGATTTTGTGTCTGTTATATCATGGCAAGACGACGCCGGAAATGTGTTCCCCTCTATGTCAACCCAATCTACCCATGGTATTTGCAAATTAGACCATATGTGTGTATGAAGAGAATATGTGTCATTCAATTTAAATTATTGTACTGCTACTAAATCTTCCACTCCCTATCATACTCCAGGTTGTCGTTCTTTGTTTTACACAATATACTGAACAAACACTTAATACAAATTCCCTCGTTGCTAATCTACACGCAATTTTTTAATCTCTTAATATTTTACTATCCAAGTTAGCGCTTCGATTAAAATCTAAATGTGGATATTATTACTATTATCTTTTTTTTTTACGATCAGTGGTCACGCAAAATTATGTGGTTGAGGTAAATAATGAACATGTGATCAGGGGTAATTCAGCTGTTATAAAGTGCAGTATACCGTCATTTGTAGCCGATTTTGTGACAGTTTTATCGTGGAACGATAATACAGAAAACGAGTATAATATATTTCATCATGATAATACTCAAGGTATTTTTATTAAAAAGATTTTGATGCATTTTATAAATCACATAAATTAATTTTAAAATTATATCCCTGTATAAACTATAAACGTACCTTTGTGATAAATATTTAAATGTTTAAGTATTATTTCTGGAGGAGGTAATATTAGTTCAGTTATTGAACATTTTTAAGTTTTATTATTTTTGTGAACATTGTAGAATAAAGTACAATATTAAATAAGTTATTGTATTTCCATGCAATGGTTACTAATTTATTCTTTTTAACTAATTTCTTTGCGTGTAATGGATTTATTTTCTCTTAAGTTGTTAACCAGATGTATGCTTCAGAAGTGGTAACAGAGTACGTGATACGTGGTAATACAGCTATATTAAAATGCACTATTCCTTCATTTGTGGCTGATTTCGTTGTTGTAAATTCTTGGATATCCTCTGATGGCCAAGAATATCATAATTTAAATAACAATTATGGTAGGTGGATAGATTTTCGATAGACAATGCCCAATCGACTATACAGTATACAATATACGTACTAACTCCATCAATTCCTCAAACCCAACATCTTTAAATTTAAAACATACCTTTAATTGTTTAGTTTTTATTTCGACAAGTCAACATTTTAAACCCTAATAATATTATATTATTTACTATTTTTAATTTTTTTTTTCTCAAGAATTAACCAGAAATATTTTATATGTTTAAATAATGGTATTTTGAAATGTTCGTTGTATAGGTTAGGCTAAGTTTTTGTGTGTTTAAAATAGTACGAAAATTATATTTTGAGAATTAAGTCGAACATTACCTTGCATTGTAGTTTATACTTATAGAAAAAATCTATTAAGTAATATTGATTATTTATATTTCATTTTTATTTTAATCATATACTGATAGGATTAAGAACTTATTATATTTTTATAGTTGTTTTGCAAAATTATATTACTGGAGCCGAAGACGAATATGTAATACTTGGTAACACTGCAGTGATTAAATGCAAAGTGCCTAGTTTTGTAACAGATTTCGTTTCAATTGAATCTTGGATATCTTCTGATGGTCAAGAATACCGTCGTTTAAGTGATAGATATGGTACCTATTGTTATTTGAACATATAGTACCCGTTGAATGAGTGTATTGCGTTCTTATGTACACTAAAAACTCCTTTATAATTATGTTGAAATCCTTCGGCTTTATATTTAGGAGCACGTTTATTTTTTTTTTAATACTTTTACTTCACTGTTTTTAAAAATAGTTGTGAATCAGAACTATGAGTCCGAATTGATGCCTACAGAGTATGTAATACGAGGAAACTCGGCTATACTAAAATGTAGCGTGCCGTCGTTTGTAGCCGATTTTATTACTGTCGAATCTTGGGTGACGAGTGAAGGTCAAACGTTTACCAGAGGTTCAAGCGAAAGTAAACAAATTCCCAGATGAAAAATCGTAGAAAGAGATTATACTTTTTAAATGTCTGTATAATTGTAATCCTTATATATGATCCAAAATACATCAGATTTCATCTTCCTTGTATAGGTAGTTTTTATATAGGCACAATATTATTTTTTGATCATCTTGCAAAAGTGTTAATTATTTTACAGTGGTAGTTCAAAATTATGTCACTGAAGCTGAAAATGAGTATGTAATACGTGGTAACACCGCGATAGTTAAATGCAAAATCCCCAGTTTTGTTGCCGATTTTGTCTCAGTGGATGCTTGGATTGCTGACAATGATACTACTTTTACTGCTCATACGTTATTTAATGCGAATAATAATAATTGTAAGAGCCCTTAACAATATAATGGGGATTATTATTTCGAATATTTGTCTAGATATCCTAATATCCAATATGCAATATTAATAGTTAAAAATTATTCGTAGTTAAAGCATTTATTTCTATATTCCCGAAAAATTTAAAAATTGATTTGTCTTATGTTTGTTAATGCGTGTGTTAATCATAGACAATATAGACAATATAATATATTTTTGCTAGTTGTTCATCAGTCGTATGAAGTCGAGGCTGATAACGAGTACGTCATCAGAGGTAATAGCGTCATTATGAAATGTGAAATACCAAGTTTCGTTGCTGATTTTGTTTCGGTAACTCATTGGGTTGACTCCACTGGAAATTCATATTATCACGATAATGATTATGGTACCTATAAGACATAGTAGTATGGAAAGTAGTCTGGTTAAATATAATATATTATTATGAACTTACCTACGTCTGCTATGCATTTATTTCTACCCTATCTTTAATTTATTTCAATAATTTTGATTATACTAAACTTTTTCTTTATTTTATGATATTTTTCTAAATCGTGTGTGAAAAACTATGAATCCATCTATATTATTCTGCCCACATGCCTATTAATATTTTTATGTTTTTTTTTTTATATACATATAGTGGTAAATCAGCCTTATCAAACTAGAGTTATTGACGAATACGTGCTATTAGGAAATTCTGTAGTTTTGAAATGCCTCGTTCCCAGTTTTGTAGCCGATTTTATTCATGTGTTAGGATGGGTGGACGATAGTGGAAACAATATCGGACCAAACATTGATAAACAGGGTACAATACATTTTTAGAATCGATGTTTAGTGTATGATTGAAATATGAATGATTTTGAATTTAAATATAATAGTTCCTATCCAATGTATTAGAAATATATCAGGGTAACGGTCCATATGAGTACAAATCAGTACAAAATATATCTATACTTAACTATATAATATAACTTACAAAACAAAAATATTTAGTAGATAGGTACTATTAATAAATTATGAATTTAGTTGTGGAACAATCATATCAACTTCGGGTTAATGATGAGTTTGTACTCAAAGGAAATACAGCAATATTAAAATGCATAGTACCCAGTTTTGTTGGAGATTTTCTTGAAATTATAGAGTGGGTGTCCGAGTCTGGAGAATCTTACATTATTAATCAACTCTATAAGGGTTTGTGTTAACAATAATTGTTACCTATATTTTGGAGTGTATGGTTTCAATTTTCAAAAAGAAAAAATTATTTTCCATCTACTATCCTAAACCCATGAATGAGTTTTTTCAAAACCATAAGTTTAACACGTATATACTTATATTATATACATCTATATAGGTAATTTCAATACATATTTTTCAGTTGTGAGTCAATATTATGAAGCTCAGGTTTATGATATGTTTGTAATTAGAGGAAATACAGCTATTTTTAAATGTTCTGTACCCTCGTTTGTATCCGACTATGTTAATGTCGATTCATGGGAAGCTACTAACGGTGAAACATATTTTACTCCAAATACAGATCATGGTAGTTATTTTTTATATTATTATGAACGTGATTATTGACGCACCTATGTCATAATGTTTGTATTGAATAAATTGATATTTCCTGTCTAAATATAATTGCCCCAAAAAATTCCATCAATTAGATTTTTTCATATTCAAATTCTTTAATAATATATTTGTATTCTATTCAAGAAATTTTATTATATTTTTACGATTTAATTTGTACGTTAAAAAACCTTTAATAATTTTATTTTAAAAAGTTGGCTGTCTGTTTCATATAATTTGAGTCGCTCCAAGCCTTCATTTAATCGATTGCATATAGTTATTTATAATATATTTTGATGTGTAAATATCTATTAACCATATTTTGATTATGTACCTATCTCTACTTAAATGTAGAAAATGTATTATTCAATTGGTTGATTTCAGCTGTAAATCAATATTATGAAGCAATTTTGTATGATATGTTTGTCATCAAGGGAAACACTGCAATTTTTAAGTGTATTGTTCCATCATTTGTTGCTGATTATGTTTCTATTGTTTCTTGGGAAGATACTGTTGGAAACAAATATTTTGTATCATCCGATAAAAGCTTTGGTATTAATGTCTATTATTGTAGACTTTATAAAATGTAATCAAATAACATAATTTCCCTTTTTTTCTCGTCCTGTATTCGTAATATATAATTTCAACATTGAAAATTTCATTAAAAATACTGTATACTTTAATTATTGTTATACTTTTCACTGTTATTGTTTACCACATATTGATGTCAAATAGGTATCTGCATTTCATTATAAATGTATTTTCAAAAATTGTCTGACTGTTTATTCTGAATTGTTATCTCTTTTTAGTGGTCAATCAACTTTACACAGTTAATGTAATGGATGAATCTGTTCTTCGTGGAAATACTGCTATATTGAAATGTCACATCCCTAGTTTTGTATCCGATTATGTGTTTGTGTCTAGTTGGACTTCAGATGGTGGTGATGAGTATTCAATTAATGCAAATCATGCTTACGGTATTGAAATACAAAAAATATTCTTAATCGTCTATAGTTTTATTTTTAGGTTCGTATTTTTTAAAAGATTCGGTTTTTTTCTAAAATAAACAAGGCAAGGGTACGTTGCGGTTTTCCTTTTTTGTATCCAAATATTTTCATCATTTTTCTTTATGTTCCTCTGAATCCTGAATGAATGTGATGAATGAATGTGTTACGTAGTTAGTTAACACTGAACAATTTGATACTTTATATTTAATAGACCTATAAACGTAATATGTTTACATTTTGATATAGTTTAATTAATTAATAATATTTATTTATATTCATTTTTTAATTATTTAAGCAGTTTATCAATATAAAGCTTCAATTATTGTTCAGTTGTTTATTGCTTTTGCTTTTAAATGAGAATAATCGATTCTAAATTATATTTAAGTTAATATATAAATATATAACAAACTATATTGGTGAACTTCGTTCATAATTATAAATATTAAGATGGCGCCACATGTATCATATTTCACTAAATACACCAATTACTGAAATAAATAACCATACAGGTTGTTACAATCATGAAAACCAAATTACTTGAGGTATATAAGAACTTTATATATGCTTTACCAGTTTCATTTATTTAATGCTGCTATTGTTCAGAAAAAGCTTACATCTATCTAGTATGGGTTTTTTTATTTTATAATTATATGATTGTAACCTAAATGGTTTTTTGCTGCTCTGAATAGTGTTCACTCAATAATTATAGCAAGAGTTATATTTTAAATGCGACTATTTATAATTTGTTTAAAATAAGTTATTATATTGTCCTTTTTACAGTCCCTATATAGTGAAAATTGTTACTGTTGCGCTTTCTTAATGTTATATATTTTTATTTGGCATCGATTATGTGAGATTTCATTACCATCAATTATTATTAACTTAAACAAAATAATATATTTATAACAATTAAAAATTGTTTACCTTAACATTTTATATCTATTTTTTATTGTAATATATTCATTACACTTTTTGAAATCTCTTTTATATTAATTTTATTAAGCTTCTGCAAAATAAATGTCTACTCTACAAATCAATTCTAATTGTATTTAATTTTTAATTTTCAAGATGGTAAATATTTGGTTTTACCTTCTGGAGAATTGCATATTCGTGACGTAACACCAGAAGATGGAACTAAGTCTTATCAATGCCGAACTAAACATAGATTAACTGGAGAAACAAGGCTTAGTGCTACTAAAGGAAGATTAGTTATTACAGGTTAGTAAAATATTATTTAACTATCTATTTATTCACTAAAAAGTATATTGGTTATATATATAATATACTGTTAAATATTTTATATCAAAAACTTTATTGGTTATAATGATTTTTATTTTCAAAGTAAAAACCAATTATTTCTAGTGTGATTACATTCAAATTTAAATTTTTATCAAATTAATTTTTTTTTAAGTTTCATGTTAAATATTTTTATTCTTGTTTATAATAAAATAAATAAATACATTATATGAAGTTGTCAAACAAATTTAATAAATTGTAAATTCAACTGACAACTTTTGGCAAATATTTGTACGCATAACTTTCTAGTGTTTCTAATTTTTTTATGATCTATTCAATATAAATTACCAATATATTTTGATTAGTGTAATCCTAATAGCTAAATTATTATTCTTTTTTATTTTGTCAGTTAAAGGTAATAATAAAAAATAGCATTTTTAATTTTAAATCAATCCAAATATAAACTATTTTATAATGCTGTAGTTTTTATTATTTATTATTTAGTTTTTTTAAGAATTGTAATTTAGCTATTTGGTATAATAAATAATATAATAAGATCATTGTTGCATTTATTTCAATGTTTTTACATATATACAATTGTATTAAAATCAAAAATGTTTTAACATATTTTTCATATTCAATATTAAATGCATCAATGGTCTAAGTATTACTTTTTTAATATTATATTTTTAAATTAATAATGTATTCGAACACATATTTTTTAGTTTATCCAGGTTTTTTTTAAGTCATAATATAATAATTATTAATTATTTAATTATAATAATTGTATTATACTTTATTTATTTAACATAATAATGTTTGTACTGCGTATGAAGAAATGGGAAATATTTTATTTCATCAAAATGTAAATAAACCTGCTTACCGAAAAATATGTGTTTGAAAATGAAGCCTGAATGTTGGGATAGGGTACCCCTGCGACACATTAAAGCACAAGTCAGCTGTGCAAAGTATTAAATCAAATAAAATATTGACACAAATTAAGTTATTTCGTTTTTCTATTATCCTGACATTAGAAAATACTTTATCACTTCTTAGACCCCGTTGGTAGTTCATCTCCAAAATTTGCTTCCTTGGAAACTGGTAAGAGTTATCAGTTCAGATCTGGACAAAGTTTTGTGTTAACTTGTTCTGCTCAAAGTCATCCAGTACCATCATACAGGTAAGGACTAGAATTTGAATAGAATAAATTCATTAAGGCACATCGGTATAAAGGTTAGGAAAACCAGTTAATTTTAAATTATGAATATTATATAGCAAACTTTCAATGTATTTATATAATAATTACCATGCTATATATTATGTAGTCTTATATTTTATTTTATTTTAGATCCTATTACTAGTATTGCTCCAAAATTCTCGTCAACAACAAATATTCAAGGATTTAAAATTCAACGTTATAGTTCATTTGATATGCTTTGTCCTTCACAAGGGTACCCTGTACCAATTTCAAGGTGGGTAGGGCATTATAAAAACCTAAATTCAATTGTCCTTTTAAAAAAATACTAGAACCAGTAAGTTCGACTGCGCCTAAATTTCCAATGATGGCAGAATCTTTCAAATCAAGGTTATTGCAAAGTGTAGACATGTTGTGTCCAGCGCAAGGTTATCCAGTTCCCGCGTATAGGTATAAATCTTGCAATTTGAAATAATATTTAATATTTGAACTATAATTAAAGTGCATTTAGTCTTGAGCTTTAATGCAATTAGCAGAGACCCCCCTGTTTAAACATAATTTTGTTTCATAAAAAATTAATCTTACGAGTATAATGACATTTCTTGGTTTCGATTATAGAACCTATTGGCTTAAAAGCTCCAAGTTTTCCATCTGAAGCTAAATCTGTTACTTACATAAAAAAAATGGATCAAAGTATTAGTTTATTATGTTTGGCACAGGGATATGGTGTACCAACATTCAGGTAAAATATTTTATCTACTTATTCTTTATATATTTTGGGATAAAACAGAACCTGTAGGATTCAAGTCTCCTACGTTTCCGTCTTCTTCAAAATCCAGTTGGTTTGTTAAAAATTTATTGGAACATCTTTCTTTACTTTGCTCGGCACAAGGGTACCCAGTCCCAGAATACAGGTAACGGAATTCTGAAGCTTATTGTATGATAATGAACACTTACAATATGCTAAAATTATTATATAATCATTTTTAGTTTAAATAATGAATAGGAATAAAAATAAAAAGCTAGACAATCTCGAAATTGAATTTACCTCTTCCAGAACCGTATAGTCTTAAAGCACCTACATTTCCATCCGAGGATGAAACATCCAGATTCAAGAAAAAAAGTTTACACAGTATAAGTTTACTCTGTGAAGCTCAAGGCTATCCTATTCCTTCATTCAGGTATAGTTAGGCATTTATAATAAAATCTTTTGGTATACTTTATAGAACCAGTAGGTCTTAAGTCGCCAGTATTTTCATCTGACGCAGAAAGTGCAAGGTATAGAAAACGGTCTAATAATGATTTATCAGTATTATGTTCAGCACAAGGGTACCCTGCCCCAAGTTTCAGGTGAGAGTATTCCACAATGTTAATATAATGTTAGTATATTTTCCTTGTCTTCATTCACATTAAATATTTTAAAAAATGTCTGTTTCTCAATAATTCTTGTCACAAAATGTTTATTCTTAAACAAAGTGGACTTACCTTATTCTGACATTTTGGCTGAAGATAAATTTTTTGTTTATATATGTATTTCCGATATAAATTAAACCTACATTGTTTTGTCTATCCAATCGTTTTTAGATCCTGTTGGTATAAAATCACCTGCTTTTTCATCTGATTCAAAAGGAACTATATTTAACCGTAGGGCTAAATCTGATATTGTATTGTTGTGTGAATCTCAAGGATATCCAGTTCCTGATCATAGGTGAGAGAATGTTGTAGATATATTTCCATATAGCGTGTAGTTGAAAATGTAGAAAGGATTTTTCTTCTAATACTAAATTATAGTCGCATGGGTAAATCTTTCACTGGCATTTGGGTTTAAAGAAAAAAAGAATTGAATTATTTTGAAGTTACAAAATTAACATATACCTACTGAATTTTCAGAACCTGTTGGTTATAAAGCACCTACATTATCATCAGATTTTTCTAGTACAGGGTTAAAAAAACGAGTAAACGGTCCAATTGTTTTATTGTGTCAATCACAAGGATATCCTGTACCCGATTTTAGGTGAGAACTAGATATGAATCTTATAATTTTGAATTTTAAATTTCCTCTAATTAAAATTAAATTGATATAGCAGTCAAAATAATAAAACATAAAAAAATGTAAGCAATCATATTTTTATGAAAAATAAAATATCCCAGAATTAACTATTAGGTAATAAAAGTAAAATTACTAAATAGCAATTATCCATAATCAAACCTATTTTTTTTGAAATATTTTTTGTATTGTTAATTTTTTAAACATTAAATTATAATAAGTATTAAGTAATTCTTTTAAATAAGACCAATTAACTATGTATTTTTAGGGGGTATTCTATGTAGGATTATGATAGAATTATTGGTAAAAATTATTATTATCAAATTTTACATAAGTAGTTAAAATTTTTTTCTTTTTTAATTTATTAGAAACTCTATTTTTCGTTAATTTTAATATGATAAATAAAATGTATCACATTTTTTTTAAGTATACTGTTGTGTATTAAAATTATTTTTAACTTTGATTGTTTTAATCTGAAAATGCTTATAAACTTTGAATTTATTTATCCTTAAATTAAAAAAAAACTTACCTTGTTTCCAACATTCAGATTTTAACTTGGTTTATATAAATAAGCATTCAAATAATTTTTTTAAATTTTTATCCAGAACCCATAGGATTTAAATCTCCTACACTATCTTCAGATTTTGAAGGTACTCGTTTAAGAAAAAGTTCTAAAAATGCAATTGTTATACTGTGTCAATCTCAGGGATATCCTGTCCCAGAATTCAGGTGAGACCATTATACAATAATCTTAAATACTTATTTTGATGCTATACCTTTTAGAGCCCGTGGGCTTAAAATCTCCCGCGTTTTCCGCCAAATCAGAAACATACAAATTTAAAATGAAGTCTTTTGCTGACTTGGATCTATTATGTGACGCACAAGGATATCCTATCCCAGCATTCAGGTTTGAAATAATATACTATTGATAGTGGTTTTCTTTAAAGTTAACCTAATTTTCTATAGATCCGGTTGGTGTAAAAGCTCCTTCACTGTCATCTGATATAAAACGTAGTTGGATAGAAAGACAAATTAATAAAGGGATTGGTATACTATGTCTAGCACAAGGTTCCCCAGTTCCTTTATCTCGGTAAGGCAAAAACATAAGTATACGTAGGTTTATCATCAAGTTAATACCTATAAAATTCTTATTAGATTTTTTCTCATTTTTTAACATTGTGGAATAATAGTACTAAAGGAAAATATGTTTTTATCTGATAAAATATTTCCTCTTTAGACACTGTTGGTGTTAAAGCCCCTACTGCACCAGATGATAAAAGCAGAACAATCATACGTCATTCAGGGCAATATATAACACTTTTTTGCCAGACTCAGGCTTTTCCTATACCGTCTTTCAGGTCGGTAGTACTTAAAAATATAATTTTTTTTTATGTATGGTAGTTATTTACCAAGTACCAAATACAAAAATAAATATTGATATATTTTAAATCTAAAGTTAGATAATATGCAACAAAATACATTAATAACATATAATAATATCAGTTAACTAGTTAATTTAAGAAAGATTTAATTATAATAGATTAATTTAAATCTATTTTTATACTGTATAATACAGAACCTTTGGGTGCCAAACCTCCATCATTAGCTTTGGATGAAAAAAGTCGTTTTGCATTTCGATATGCGAATGAAGACGTGTCGTTGTGGTGTCAACTACAAGCGTACCCTATACCTGCATACAGGTTCGTTTAGTTAGGTTTAAAATTGTCATTAAATGAGTATCCAAACACTTCCAGAACCTGTTGGTGTTAAAAAACCCACATTTGCAAGTGATGATAAAATTCATTCTTTTGAACGAGTACAATATTCTAACATAGCTCTTTTATGTGAAGTTCAAGCATACCCGATTGCAACCATACGGTATAGTAAATAATTTTAATATTAGTCACAATAAAAAAATTTAATTCTTTATGAGAAATAAGAATTTATATATTTATAAAAATCAAAATTAATTTTCCTACATATTCAAAGTTGTATATAAAAAAAAAGGTTATCGCTATATATTATACTAAACGTACAAATAAACTTTTCCACTAGAAATAATTAAAGATAAAATTATATCAATATGCTTATAAAATATTATAATAGTTAAAATTCTAACTAGACTTAGACCAATATTGTATAATAGTATGAATAATAAGTTTATTTAGCTATATGTATTTAAAACAATTTTCATCAGAAGTTCAAAATTATAACAGAGTTTTATTGTTTTATCTGTTACAAATATTATTTAGAACCAATTGGGATGAAATCTCCTAGTTTTTCAACTGATACAAAAATTTCAGCATACATTCGATCACTAAATGCTAATATTGGTCTACAATGTCAAGCTCAAGGTTTCCCAGTTCCTAATTTTCGGTAAATATTACTCAAATCTATTATTATTATTCTGGATAAATTATTTATTTAATAATACTACTCGCATTAAAAACTTATTTTGAAAATAGATTTAATAGGTGTATATAAAATAAAGGAAAAATATGTATGTACCAATTGAATTTAAACTGGTACTATTAATTAATTAGACAAGACGAATCGTGCTTAATTGTGATTTGAGTATAGGTAATTATTATATTTCATTGTCTACATTTTTTTTTTAAATTGAGATTGCTTAAAAACAACTCTTGTAGAATATTTATTATTTTATATTTTCACGTTCCCAATATTGTATAGGTATCACAT
The DNA here is from genome assembly GCF_005508785.2 of Acyrthosiphon pisum. NCBI lineage: Eukaryota > Metazoa > Arthropoda > Insecta > Hemiptera > Aphididae > Acyrthosiphon > Acyrthosiphon pisum. The sequence continues at coordinate 28,269,490 of NC_042496.1, forward strand.
TTAATTATTTTATAAATTAGGAGTATGGAACAGATGTTACAATATATTAACTATTATAAACTAGGAAATAATGACTAAAATAATCAGTGTATTTAGTCATTGATAGATCTAGGACTTTCTAGGAATCTACTTATCATGAACCACTTTGGAGTAAAAACCAAATCAACCTATTTTTTTGGTAGGTAATAGCGGTAGTTTTTACTTATGGTCTACAGTTAATAAGTTTAGTTCTACGTGATAATTGATATTTAAGTAATTTATAATAAAAAAAAAAAGTTCAATATGCTGAATGGTTATAAATAGCTTCAGCTTCCAAGCACCCCCTAAATCCACCACTGTATTTAGTGTCTACAGTTTAATTTACAATAATAATAATATATATCATTATATTTCTTGATTTTTACATTTGTATTATTATTTATAAGTTTTATTTTTCAACTGTTAATAATTATTATAAAGTACTATATTAAATTGTAATATATAATAAATAAATAGGTAGGTAGGTAATAAGATGATCTAAAGAAATTCCAACTAGAGTCAAAAGACCAAGTTTTAAAATAAAAATTCATGCATATATTAAAAATTAAAATCGGAAATTTGGAAGTATTTAAGTATTTATGTGTAATTTACCACCGCTTATTGGTCTAAAATGTACGAAAAACATGCGATCCCCTTAAGTAAAGTACCTATTTAAAGTTATTTCAATGTGTACTGTCAGATATTAGTGCACTTTAAATAAATAAAAACATTAAACCAACTAAATGGTTTTGTTGAACAGATCCAATAGGAACAGTGATTCCTAAAGTACCAACAAAATCAAAGTTTGACCATGTTGACGGGGTTTTTGGACAAAATATTGTGTTATTATGTGAGACTCAAGGTCATCCGGTACCTGTTTTCAGGTAGATTTATAGAACTAAATTATACCATTAACTATATACTAACTCAACATAACTTAAAAAAGACAATAAATAATAATATATTAATTATATTTCGGGCTTCATTAAGATAGGAACTATATTAATAACAATTAATATTTTTTCCAATAGATAGTTTCTTTGTATTATCACATTGATATCCATACATGTTCTTAGATCCCCAAACAAGTATTTCACCAAAAATTAAAAAAGAAGAACTTGCCATTTTAATTGGAAAACCATTTATGATTGAATCTCATATATCAATGGTTTGTTCAGCTCAGGGATTCCCTGTCCCTTATTTTCGGTATGTAAATTGAGTATAATATTTGTGTGTGTTGTACCCAGTCTTAAATGCCAGTCACATTTCTGATTATCTGTAATTATGTCCATATAATATATATACCTAATTAGGATTCACTGTACACCTCAAAAAAAAAATATATATATATATATATTTTACTTATATATTAATTTGATAGTTAAATAATTATATTTTGTTCATAAAACTAAAAAAAAAAAATAGTATTTACCTACCTAACATTTGGGTTTTTGTAATCTTTAATATTATCTTTGTTTTTGACATACCTACCTACTTTATAAAAATCACTTAGTTTAAATAAATTTACAGAGCCTACAGGAAATTTATCTCCAAAAGCTCCCGGTGAAAAATATGAAGGTGGAAAATTAATAACAACTGCTTTTAAAAAAAATGTCTTTATTGTTTGCAATGTGATTGGTTTTCCCATTCCCATATATCGGTATGTAATAGGTAATATTTTTTTTAAAAGGATACCTGTAAAACAGTTGAAATTATTTTTGGGACTATTGGGGACAATATACATTTTGTAAAAATTCTTCAAAAATCTAAGTGTTTTAATGTGTTCATAAATATTTAATTGGGGTCCCTGTCCTATTACTTCATATTTAAAATATTCCAATAAAAAAGAAAAAAATTACAGAACCGCGTTCAAATATTGCCGGTAAAGTTTCTAAAGAACGTTTTGAAGGCAATCATTTTATTGCTAATGGACAAGCCGTACTCTTGTGCCCTGGTCAAGGTTTTCCTATTCCCAAATATGAGTAAGTTATGACTTCTGTTCAAATATACCTTATCTTTTATTTCTGTTCAGATGTATCAGGGATAAATTAATAGTTATCCAACTGGAGTTACAAACAGAAATTCTTAGTCGAATAATTTATGTAAAATATGTTAGCGACTAGTGTTGGACCTAATTCTGCAGTTCTATCCTACTCAAGGATACCCAGTTCCTTAAGTCCGTGTTGTATGATTGTTGATATTTGATACTTATTCTAGGTATTCTGTTAGCAAATGCGAAATTTATATTAACCATAGGTATTAACAGACATTGCACAATATGTAGGTTAATCAAAAATGTATGAAGTTTTTCCAAATTTAATATTTACATTATATGTTTTATTTAATACTGTGTGATTTTTACATTTTAATAATATAAATATATTTTTTTTTTTAATTTGTTTTAAATAATATAGAATGATTGTTAGATAATTTATTATATAAATACAAAATTAATAAATTATGTTTATTATTTTACATTTTTTATTTGTAATGATCATTGATCACACTATTCAAAATTCTAACTAAAATATGATATTCAAATTTCATACTTAGTTCCTTCTTATTTTCTAAACTAAATTAATTATTTTTTATTTTTTATTTTTTATTTTTATTTTATGTTAAATGTTAACATAAGTATAACAAAATTAATTTTTATTTTAAAACTTTTTAGTACCTACCTATAATTTTTAATTATCCTAATTTTGAATATCTAAGAATTATGTTAATTATTGTAATATTAATAATAATTGTTAATACATGTAAAAAATCCCTTTCAAACAAATACCTACTTTATAAACTGCATTTTTTATTTTAAAAAGAAATGTGACTTTAAAATATTATGTAATTACTAGTTTAGATATTTTGAAATTGATAGCGTAAAACGTAATTTTATAAATATTAATCAATTCATTTTTAAAAAGTCACACTTCTAAAATTTTTTATGATAAAATACACAAAATTATTCAATAATGAGTATGTTTGTGGACAGGTGGTACAAGTTTATTGAAGGATCGAACAAAAAACAGGCCGTAACATTAGATGATAGAATTAAACAAGTTTCTGGAACATTGATAATACGTGAAGCAAAAGTAGACGATTCAGGCAAATATTTGTGCGTTGTCAATAACTCCGTTGGTGGTGAAAGTGTAGAAACTGTACTGACAGTTACAGGTAAATTTATTTTCATTGAATAAATTGCAATATTTATAATTCCGTATTAAAATTTATAATTTGGAAATTGCAGCTCCATTAAATGCAATTGTTGAACCTACCATTCAAACTGTGGATTTTGGACGACCGGCTACTCTGACTTGCAACTATGAAGGAAATCCAGTAAAAACCATTTCTTGGTTGAAGGATGGTAAACGATTGAGTTCTCATGATGGAAGAGTATTAAGAATTGATTCTGTGCGCAAGGAAGATAAAGGAATGTATCAATGCTTTGTAAGGAATGAGCAAGAGAGCGCTCAAGGAAGTGCCGAACTCAAATTGGGAGGAAGGTGTATGTAATCTTTCAATATATTATATATATATTTTTTTAATTTAATTTAATTTAAATGTTTTAACAGTTGAGCCACCCCATATCAAAGAATATTTCAATGATAACACTATGCAGCCGGGAGTCTCTCTGCATTTGAAATGTATTGCATCAGGAAATCCCACTCCTGAAATTAACTGGGAATTGGATTCAAAACGGCTTAGTAGCACAGAAAGGTCCGTAGAATGAAAGTTCTAATAATTTATATTCTACTTAATTAATATGTTTAGACTTCGTATTGGACAACATATTACAATGGCAGGAGAAGTAGTTTCGTATCTCAATATCTCATCAGTGCACACTAATGATGGAGGTCACTATAGATGTGTAGCTGTATCTAAAGTTGGTACTGCTGAACATACTGCACATCTCAATGTTTACGGTCTTCCTTTTATTAGACCGATGGATAAGAAAAATATAGTGTCTGGAGAAAATCTTTTTGTTACCTGTCCAGTTGCTGGATACCCATTGGAATCAATTACATGGGAAAGAGGTAGACATTTATACATTTAATTCACCAACGATCAACATACTATGTTAATTTAATTACAATTGAATTATTAGACAATCGACAGCTACCTATCAACCGCAAGCAAAAAGTATTTCCAAATGGCACTTTGATTATTGAAAATGTTGAAAGGTCTTCAGATCAAGCTACTTATACATGTGTTGCTCGAAACGCACAGGGACATACTGCTAAAGGAAATCTAGAAGTGCAAGTGATGGGTATGTTAATATTTTGTTACATATTTTATACAACATTTACTATCTATTCTTCATATATTATATTAAAAAACTTTTATTGTACAATTTTTCTATTTAATGCATTTTAAATTTCATTTAGGATTTTTATTTCATATATATTATGTACATTTATAAATTTAAAACAAAATACCTAGAACAATTTAAAGTAGCATTGTTATAATTTTATTTTAACCAAACTTAAGGTTGTCATTTTTTTTTTCATTCAACATAACTTAAGAGAAAAACATTTTAAAGAATAAAAAATAAAATTCTATAAACAACAAAATTAAAAATTTTTAATGGTAAAATAACAATTTAAATATGAAGAATAGATTGTAAAGCATAATTTATTATTTCAGAAAATTATAATAATTATCTTGAACCTATAAAAGTAAAAGAATTTTTAGAGTGAAAATATATGAAAGTCGGTTTTTAGCTTTCATTCAAAATGTATGATTCATTAATAATAATTAATGTTTCATAGTTAATCTACTGTAGAAATATTACACAGTTGTTACCTAATTTACAAAACATTAAAAATAAAATATCTACTACCTATATATTTTGATTTTTGATACACTGAATACATCAGAAATAAATAAATATTCATACCAACATGAATTATTTATGTATATTTCAATTTTTAATAATGTATTTTAACTAGTGGTATTCTTGTAGGGTGTTTAATATTACATTATATTATTAAGTTTGAATTATCAAATTATAATATTTTGATACGATTCCTAATCCAATTATTAAAAACACTATTAGTTTATTTGTTACATCTCCAGGTAAGTGCATTATAGTTGTTTGTTACATTTAATCCATTAAGGTAAAATGTTTGTCATAATTCTGATAGTATAACAAACAGAATATACAATATAATTTTTAGTTCCACCTGTAATATTACCATTTGCATTTGACGGAGAAACCAATGCTGGTGATAATGCCCAGTTAACTTGTCATGTGAGCAAAGGTGATATGCCTCTTGAATTGTTTTGGACTTTTTTGGATGGCAACAATCGTTCAGTTCCACTTCCTGAACTGACTACTATAAATAGGATAGGAAAGAAAATAGCTGTACTTGAGATACCTGTGGTAACACAGTTTCATCGTGGTACATATGTGTGTACCGCTAATAATCGTGCAGATCGAGTTTCACAATTTGCTGTTTTATCTGTGAATGGTAAACAATTAAGGAGGACAAATAAAAAATAATGTAGCATGTCTATTGTACTTACTTACTCTTAACTGTTGACAATATTATGGCGCTAAAAGTTTTTTTTTAGATTAAAACAATAAATAATTCCTCTTCATATTATTTTCCTACAATATTAAAAATAATGTACTTGTTATTAGTACCACCATTGATGAAACCATTTTCGTTCGAGGGTGAATCGAATGTTGGTGACACTGCTCAGCTCACTTGTCATGTAATAAAAGGTGACACACCATTAGAAATAACATGGGTGTTTCAAGGCCCAGATGGTCGTATACAACCTATGCCACAGCCAATAATAGAAAATAGAATTGGAAAAAAAATAACAATGTTAGAGATACCTACAGTAACAGAATATCATCGAGGAAGCTACTCATGTATAGCGAAAAATAGAGCAGGAATCATCAATCAAACTGCACTTTTGATGGTTAATGGTATACAGAGGCGCATATTTTGAAAATTCAACTGTAACAACGCAACATTAGCACTAGCACATTATGCTTTTTGTTTATCTTGTTCCCATTTTCCACACATTTTTAACAAAAATTATATTATAATACTCAACGCTAAATAGAACATTTGATTTATTCATGACACCTTTTATTACAATTTTTAGTACCCCCTTCAATAATGCCTTTTTCTGTTGATGGCGAGTTGAGTGTTGGCGATAACGCTCAGTTAACATGTCATGTAGCACGAGGTGATATGCCAATTAACATATCTTGGACGTTTCAAAGTGCTGATGGTGGAAAAGTGGGATCATTGCCTGAGCCTATATTGCTTAATCGCATAGGGAAAAAAATTTTCATGCTAGAAATACCGTCTGTAACTGAATATCATAGAGGTTCTTATACATGCATAGCAACAAATCGAGCTGGTGTTATCGAACACACAGCAAAATTAATGGTCAACGGTAAAGATCATCAGTTTAGATTCGCACAATAATATTATTATTAAGCTTCCAGCACATCTGCATGTCCAGATTATTGTAGCCTTGTTAGGTATCAAAGTCTTTTCCATCCTATTATTATGTTGGTACCAAAGAATTTTTTTAATAGATTTTTCCATATTTTCAAAGAGTAGGTATTGTTTATAAAATTAGTCTTCTTTTTTAAAAAAATATTTATTTTTGAGTTCCAAAAAAAAAACAAGAGTTGTTATTAGTAATAACTTATTAATAATAAATATATAGTTAATGATCTTGTAGACAAATTAAAATTTTTTAATAATCCACCGGATAATCTTTGATAATTCAATACATAGTGACGACAAACTATTAAAGCCGTGTTTTTGACTTGTTTGAATTACTAGAGTGTAGAGTACTAAACATTTTAGCGTTATTATGATTTGTACTTTTATTTAATTTTTAACTTCTGTTGCAGTTGATAAACAAATTCTGTAGGTACCTTTCTTTAGATTAAATTTTGAAACCATCTCCATTAACGATTGTGTTAAAAATCATACTGGATTTTTTGCTTAATATTATCTGATATATTAATAATAATATAATATAGTAAAGTGATTTTACAGAATATGTAAATGAACTATTTAATCATTTATAAATCAAATAAATATTTTATAATTATTGTTTATCACCAACATTATTTTTAATTGACATTCGACTGCAGTGTTATTCCTTATCTCAAATATTTTAAACAGCATCACATCCAACATCAAGATCTAATGTATAAATATTAAATCAAGACTTTTCTTCTATGTTCTGTGATTTCTGAAAATTATTTTGGTTTTTGCAATATTTACATCGAATTTTGTGGGAAGTCCCTCAATTTTTAGTTTCCTGAAGTATAAAATATTTACAGTACTTCCACGCATCAGACCATTTGAGTTTGAATCAGCAGTATTTGCCGGTGAACCGGTGCAACTAACATGTTTTGTCACTAAGGGCGATAAGCCATTGCGAATATCGTGGTATTTACACAGCAAAGAATTGACATCTCAAACTGGAATTACAACTAGCACAATGGGAGACAGAGCGAGTAGTTTATCTATTGCTTCTGCGGGTCTTTCCAACGCTGGAAATTACACTTGTGTAGCTCAAAATGCTGTTGGAATGGATTATTATTCTGCATATTTGGAAGTAAATGGTACATACTTGGATATGATTTTTTTATTCATAATCTTTGTAACAAGTTAAAAGCTTTTTTTAATTGATCTGGAGCCACTAAAATAATTTCGATGCAACCAATTAAGGCATTTGGAAATTGATGTTCTTGTAGTTAGTTTGTGATGTATGTAAAATTATCCTTCATTATTTATTCCTAAACATTTATATTATACTAGTATGATAAATTTTATCTTAAAATTTATATAATTTTAAAAGAGAATATTTATACAAAAAATTGTCTAATTTGTTTAAATACTAATTTAACTATGATCAATTACTTATGGATGCAAGATTATCAATTTCAAATAATAAGATAACACATTAAAAATTCTAGTACCTCCACGTATCAGGCCATTTGTATTTGAATCTGCTGTCTATGCTGGTGAACCAGTTCAGTTGACTTGTCTAGTGACAAAAGGTGATAAACCTTTAAGGATATCGTGGTACTTGCAAAGCAAAGAATTAACAGTTCCTCAGACTGGTATAATAACCAATAATCTGGGCGATCGAGCTAATAGTTTGTCAATATCCTCGGCTGGTATTTCCAACCGTGGAAATTATACATGTGTAGCTCAAAATGCTGTTGGAATGGATTCGTATTCTGCATATTTGGAAGTAAATGGTACAATATAGAATACTATGAAACAATTAATTGTATTCCTATTAACATTAAGCAATTTATGTATATTTATGCTTATCGCAATACATATTTTATACATTCTTTATTTCCCTATAATTTCTGTTCAAGTATATTCCTTATGATCCTGTTATCAATTAAACAAATTATGAACAATAATTACGGACAAAATAAGTTATGTTTGTAAATAATATATAACCATGTAAGTTTGTAATATAAATTAGTTATTAAAAACATGAAACTCTAAGCTGAAGTTGATTTTCATGGTTTCCAGTGCCTCCTCGAATAAGACCATTTGAATTTGAGTCAGCAGTTTTTGCTGGTGAACCAGTACAAATAACATGTCTTGTGACTAAAGGCGATAAGCCTTTAAGAATATCTTGGTATTTCCACACCACAGAACTTACGTCGTCTCAGACTGGAGTTTATACAAGCTCTATGGGTGATAGATCAAATATTTTATCCATTCCTTTGGCTGGTCTTCCTAACGGTGGAAATTATACATGTGTGGCACAAAACGCCGTAGGAATGGATTATTATTCTGCATATTTGGAAGTTAATGGTACAATATTATTAGGTTTAAATAAATGTGTTAGTTATTGTATGAGTATATAACTTGATGATGGTATATATTATAGTTTCAGTGATTTGTTTTTCTAATGAATAATGACTACACTATTTTCCTTCTTATCCTTTTTATAAAAATACTTAATTAAACAAAAAGTTTACAAATCTAAGAAAAGTATTCAACTTAAAACTTCTTAGTCCAATGCAGTACAGAATATTTTATTATGTATCTCTGTAAATCTGCCAAAAATTATAATAATTGGTTAGTTATTTTATATGAGATAAAATAATGTATTATTAAACAATATAAGAAAATGAATAATATCAATATTTAGATAAATAATGATGTATTTGTTAATTAAGTTCACAACTATTGAGCATTCGGTATTAAGCTATTGCCCATGGTCAAAATATTGTTGGTGAGCACTGAGCAGTCTTGTTAAGTATCCAAACACTTATTTAGTAGGTATACCTATAACATTTTTTTTTTCAAACAGCATCACTAGTCTGTTGTTGTTAGTACCATCATATATTATTTACATATTAAAATAATTTATTTGCTTTAAATTTGATTTTAAATTATTATATTATACTACCAGTTATTACATGCTGCACAGTTTTGTTTATTGCCATGATGTATTATTCTCAACAACTTACTTAAACATAATAGTACCTATTTCTAACAGTATAACCTAGGTATTTAAATATTTCAAAAATAAGTACTTGATGTTGTTATCTTTTAACTTTAAAAATATAAACCAAATTTTATCAACTAAAAAAAAATACTCATTTTAAAAACGATTAAAAATTTGTATTTATGTACTACTGTATAGTATTCCTAATAATATGTTGGTGGAGAATTATTCAAAATTAAATTATTTTTTTTTTTATATTTACTTATAAGAGAACCAATCTGAATTTATTATAATATATTTAGAAATCATTATCTATATAAATATCTTAAACTGTTTACAGTATGCCCAAAAATCTTACCATTTTCATTTGGTGAAACACCAAGCAATGCTGGTGATTCAGTGCAAGTCGTCTGCACTGTTGTTAAAGGTGATAAACCTTTACGTATTAGTTGGAATTTTTATGGGGAAGAGTTATCATCTAATATGGGTATTACTACAACGCCTGTAAGTGATTCAATGAATGTCTTATCTATACCTTCTGTCGGAACTGCAAATCGAGGAAACTATACTTGTGTATCTAAAAATTCAGCTGGATATGACTCGTATACAGCTCAACTGTTGGTTAATGGTAGCATTTTAAAATAAAATTAGTATGCTTACTGTAGATGATGCAGCACTCCTCTTCCAGTAGATGCCTATCCTCGAGGTAACTTGACAATAAGTTTTTAACTTAATTTTTTTGTCGTCAGTTCATTAAATAAGTATTAGGGTAATCATCTAAATATTAAAAATTATTTAACCATTTATTACTCGGTAGTAGAATCATGAATAGTTTTTGTTGATCATCATTAATAATATAACTTATAAGTTAATAAGTTATAATAGGCTAACACGTACGTTTGCAGTTCGACCACAAATCTTGCCATTTTCATTTGGAGATAATCCTAGTAATGCAGGTGATAAAGTTCAAGTTGGATGTACGGTTGCAAAAGGTGACCAACCATTGCGTATAAATTGGAATTTTTATGGCGAAGAACTATCGTCAAACATGGGCGTTAGCACCATGGCTGTTGGAGATTCAATGAATGTTTTATTTATTCCATCCGTTGCTCCTTCGAATCGAGGAAATTATACTTGTGTAGCAAAAAATCCTGCTGGATATGATTCATATACGTCTCAACTTTTGGTTAATGGTATACATTATACCTATACTCTTTAGTCTATATTATTAAATACACGCAACTATTGTTTAGTAGTGCAACAGTTCTGAATCCTATTAATTAATCCTTTTATCGTTTTAAAAAATATATGAATTGTATATTTAGGTACTGAATAAACCAACAAAACTAAATTATACAGTAATTTATTGTATTAGAATTGTATTGTTGAAAAAAAAATTGCACACATATTTTTACTTCCTATATAGTGCGTCCAAAAATATTACCATTTTCTTTTGGTGATACACCTAGCAATGCTGGAAATACTGTTCAAGTTGCATGTACAGTCTCAGAAGGTGATAAACCGTTACGTATTAGTTGGAATTTCTATGGTGAAGAATTATCATCAAACATGGGCGTTAGTACTATGCCCGTTGGAGAATCAATGAACGCATTGTTTATCTCATCTGTTGCCCCCTCAAATAGGGGAAATTACACTTGTGTTGCACAAAATTCAGCTGGGCTTGATTCATTTACAGCTCAACTTTTAGTTAACGGTATCCAATATTACTCGGATTTTAATTATTTTTACATGTGTATATATAGTGCAGCACTCTTTATCCTAACCCTATCCTAATAGCGTTTAAAATTGAATGTAGAAATATAACCATTTTGTCATCCTAATTAAATATTTCTTTTTATCATTACATATAAAATATATAATTATGTACGATGTACCTAAAACAAAATAATATTTTATTTAAAATTATAAAAAATGTACAATTTTATAGAAATATGAATCAGCCATTTGGCAATATTACCTATATATTGATTCTTACAGTACGTCCTAAAATATTACCATTCTCTTTTGGTGATTCACCAAGCAACGCTGGAAACCCTGTACAAGTCGGGTGTACTGTTATGGAGGGTGATAAACCTTTACGTATTACTTGGAATTTTTATGGCGAAGAATTATCATCAAACATGGGTGTTAGTACTATGCCTGTTGGAGATTCGATGAATGTTTTGATTATACCATCGGTGGTCCCTTCTAACCGCGGAAATTACACTTGTTTAGCAAAAAATTCAGCTGGAAATGATTCTTTTACTGCTCAGCTCTTAGTAAATGGTAGTGATTTTACTCCCCAATTAAGAGTAACTATTAGATTTACTATAATATAATGTGCATATGTTTTTAAATCTTTAGTTATTATTTATTATTTATGCATATATTTCCTCATTTAATTCTATTGAATCATAATTGAAAAATCCTTTAAAACGATTAAAAATAAAATGAATTTGGGTTGTAGTACACGTGTCGAACATTTAAATATATTACTAAGAACTACCTATTTCAGTATTACCAAAGATCGTACCTTTTTCGTTTGGAGACGGACCGGTAAATTCTGGCGAATCTATTCAAGTCGTGTGTTCGGTATCAAAGGGCGATCGTCCAATGTCAATAACTTGGAGTTTTTATGGTGAAGCGTTATCGTCCGATATGGGTGTGACCACACAAATGTTGGGAGATACGACTAATTTTTTGTCTATTCCTTCGGCCGGTCCTTCAAATCAAGGAAACTATACTTGCATCGCTAAGAACAATGCCGGACTTGACACGTATACTTCACAGCTCGTGGTCTACGGTATTTAACAAAAAAAAAAAAAAAAACGGGAATAACGATAATGTTAACAAAACTAGCAGCATGGTTAACGCGTAACGAATTATCGTTTAGTTTTACAAGGAGACACTATTAACAACAGCACTGCAGCTTAATATTCCTATTACCTATAATAACAATAACTAGAGGTATTTATTATAAATATATTTATAATCGTTTAAACTGATTCGTCTATCATATTAGGTATATATTAGTTTAGACGTCAATGTCGGTATAGGTATCATTAGCTGATGTAAATACAAATTGTAAAATATTAACTTGTTTAGTTTATAGTATTCCCACTATCACTACACCACCTAACTTATATTGTATTTATACTCAAATGAATTTTTGGACGTTGTTGGTAATTATTTTTAGTATTACCCAAAATTTTGCCGTTTTCCTTCGGAGACGGACCCGTCAATGCCGGCGAGTCTGTCCAACTGACTTGTTCAGTGGCCAAAGGCGATAAACCCATGTCGATAACTTGGAGTTTTTACGGCGAAGAACTGTCTTCTCACATGGGTGTCACCACGCAAATGTTAGGTGACACGACAAATTTTTTATCGATCCCTTCAGTCAGTGGCTCTAATCGGGGAAATTACACTTGTGTCGCTAAAAACTCGGTTGGGCTCGACTCGTTTACATCTCAACTGATGGTCAACGGTACAATAACGAGTTATTTTTATATTCATCGCATGTCCCGTACATTATAAACCATAATATTTTATTGTTCTCAGCACAACGCTTACAACAGGTGGTGAGTTTTTTCCTGTAATTTATCCAATTTAACAAATACACACGCAATCTCGTCCTCTTTATAATAATTTATCAACGTTTTATCACTGATAGCTAGGTTCGCTGTTAGCATAATGAAACACTTGTGACTTGTATACTCTAATAATTTATACATATTTTTATATCAATATCTATGCTTTATCCAACGGCTGTTCGAACTCAAATACTGCAATACCTGTCGCAATAATTAGTTTTGGGATTTTTTTTTTCGTAAAATCATATACTATAATATACTCTTATCAATATACATTTTACGTTTGGCAAAATGTACTATTTGAGTAGGTCGTTTCGTTTTACACAATTATTATTTTCTGTGTTAATAAATTGTTATTTTATGGTGTTATAGTCTTACCGCATATCGTCCCGTTTTCTGTTGACGAGAAAGTAAGGTCTGGAGATAGCATACAGTTAAACTGTCACGTTTCAAAGGGGGATAAACCTCTAGAACTCAACTGGTTATTCAACGACGATGAACTCTCCTCGGAACTGAGTGTTACAACAACCAAACTTGGTTCAAGTTCTAGTGTACTTACCATCGGTACCGTGTCTGCAGCACACACGGGAAAATATACCTGTATAGCTTCTAATCGAATCGGATCTTATGACTATTCAACGTACATAAACGTCGATGGTACACATTTTAATTTTAACAAAAGTTTTGCTTGCGATTTATATAGCGTTGCCTTAATACTTAACGTCTGATTTTATTTGTCGTCTAACTTATTCATAGCTGGTAATACTAGTACGTATTGTTTATAGTTTCGTCCGTAACAATTTAATTTAAATGATTCCTTTAATCATTCCGTTTATTTTGATCGATAAACCTACAGGTTGATAGGCTATAACATATAGGTGCTGAACGTATAACCAATGACCATAATGTGTATGAGCAGTTTCAGATTCAAATTTCAAAGTTTATAGACGATAGAGAAATCTTGAAAAATTAACAATAATTTATTATTGTTATGAAACGTTAATTTCGGAAAACTAGCTTTTATTAAACTACATATTATACTCATGTTACTTTTTAATTTTGTCCACACGTATAACGTAATATAACAAATAATCTTGCAATTTGTACACATGAACAATTCCATTTCATAGTCCCTCCTAAGATGATGCCTTTTACGTTCGGTGACGATATCCCCGAGGCCGGTGAAACGATTTCGATCCAGTGCACCGTGTCTTCCGGGGACATTCCCATCGAGTTCGCGTGGACGTTCAATGGTAAATCGACCAGCGACTTGGCGAACGTTTTCGTCTCGAAAACCGGACGTCGAGTCAGTTCGTTAACCGTGGAATCGTTAAATGAGAAGAACGTCGGAAACTATTCGTGTCACGCCAGAAATATGGCTGGAGAAACCGGCCACACCGCGTCATTGTACGTGAACGGTAACTACCCGCTGATAAAAATCCGGGCGGCAGGGTCGTCGTAAATGTATATTATATTTATAGGTAGTAGGTACCTACATAAACCTAGCATGCGCACTAGAATTGCAGAAATCTTTGCAAATAATTGTCAATATTGTGTGTGGGACGATCATTTTGACTACTGCGGATTACAATGATTTTGAATGAAAATATCTCATTCTTTTTTTCTTAATAGTTTTTTCAATGTTTTTAGTATCATTAGATCGGAAGAAAAATAACATTTTCTTAAATTGTTGATGTATCTGTTTAAATATATGAATTAATAATATACTAAAATACTGAATTATAGTATTGTTTTTCAATCCGAAATATCTAGATTGATAGATAGGTAAGTGAACAGAAACGTTTTCAGAATTGAATTGCCCGGTTTCTATTTTTCCACTATTCTATAAACATTGAGTTTTGATATTGCTCATTGATAAATAAAATAAAAATGTTTCGATTAACATTCAAAATTTATATAATCAAAAAAAAATGGTAAAAATGTTATTCTACTTCCGACTGTGAAATCAAATATAGTTAAAATTAGTTTTCTTATTTCAATAACACAAAAATATGCTTTGTCAAATTAATGTAGTCTTCGGTTAAACCGATCATCCCTCATACCTACTTATATAGAACACTTTTGGTTGTACACATATGGAGCGATTCTTATATCGCAGAACACTCGGTATTCGTTAACCTGACATAACCTTAATTACCCTTACCCGACCAGCTAGCGGTTGGACCAGTAGAGAACGATACCAAAAATTGCATAATATATTATTATTGTATACATACATGATTCCGCATGATTTTTTTATGCAACGTTGCCATTTAAATTTGTTAGCTCTCATTATTATAAAATATAAATTATAATTTAAAAATAAAAAGTGACGTGATACGTATGACGTACCGTGATCGCTCACTATCATTTACCTACATATTATTATACTACGCGCAACATACATCAACAGTTTACTAAAAATCCCGAAAAACAGTATCTTTATTATATATAAAATTAAAATAATAACTGGAAAATAGATAAATATTTTAAGTACAACTTTGAACCGTTAATAAAGCTAGCGTCTTACGTTCAAGACGATATTTTAGTATCGAATTAAAGCTTAATTAGGTATGAAATAGACCATAAGCCTAAGTCAGAATATCAAATACGATGATACGTCCAACAAACGTGTCAATTGTTAAATAAAATCGTATGGTTTTCAAAACAGTATATTAATCGTCTATTGCACAAAAAACGATAGGTATGTACGTGAATACCTACCTGCGTTACAATATTGTATGTTTTGTTTGGTATGGCAACGTGGTATTTAAAACCACTCGGAATCGTGTACATAAAAATTTAATTCGGGGGAACGTGTATAGTATGATATATGATTATGTATTATAATAATGAATATTGATTATTGAAATCCACACGATTCCTCAAAATTGCGGAATCGTGTCGCAGCTGGGTTGGGCTGAACGGATGGGGTTCGCTCGAACTCGTCTTAGGTTACGTTGGGTCGAGGAATATTGAGTGACAAGTGAATCGATAAAATACATGCAGTACGCTATAACGTCGTTACACATTATATACCACACGCATACACATAGGCATTATATTATGTTGTTTATAATATTATTCCGTTGGACTTACGGTAGTCCATTTCTCTTTTCTCTGTTCCTATCCGAATATTATTGTTTATGTTTTCTCATTGTTTTGTCGGTCTGCCCATCTGCAGTTTTTCCGAAAATAAAACCGTTCACGTTCGGGGACACGCCAGTGTTCGCCGGGCAGTCTGCCCAAGTGGCCTGTTCGGTTTCAGAGGGAGATTCTCCGCTGGAGTTGTCGTGGACATTTGACGGGCCCCGGGACGTGTTCGGTCTGGGCGTGTCCGTGCTGAACATCGGCACGAAAACCAGTCTGTTGTCAATCGACAACACAGACTCCGTTCACCGGGGAAATTACACTTGTAGCGTCACGAATCGCGCAGGTCGGGCGTCCTATACGGCCGGCTTGAACGTACACGGTACCTACTTACGATTGGACTGCATTTTAGCCGGGTCGCTATACGATTTTCAGCATGTGACGAATACTTGTCAGCTGCAAGTTGCAACCATAAACAATGTGTCCCGTAAAGAAGTTGCCGGCCGGCGTCATATTATGATATAATATATTTATTATTATTATTATTAATTTATAAAAAAAAAGTTAAAAGATGGGTGTAGTTTTTTATTTTTTTAGTTATGGTCAATTCAACTTTATAACTTTATACAAATCAAACCTACCGCACATGTGCTGATGTATCTTCATAATTTTTCAACTTTTTATCGTAATTTGTTTTAACATTTATAATCCGTACATTTCTGATTTGATTGTATATGTTAGTTGTAGCACAATAAAATATTTTTAAAATAAAATTACGATAAAAAGTTTAAAGGTTTTAAAGATACATCAGCAAATGTATGGTTTTGTTTAAAAAAAATGTAATTGCCCATAACTAAAAAAATATAAAGTTAGACCCCCCCCCCTCACATTAAAGGTGTTTTTTCAATAACTTAGGGTGTACTATCATTTGACGCTAGTCGGTCACTTCTTCATAAGACACATTGCATACATATTATATTAAAACCGTAGTTCGTAATACCCGCATACGCCCTTATCACCTGCCCGTGGCTCGAGGCTGCAGTCGAACTTTTGCAGTATTTGTTTGTTTCGTTGTTGCATTTCATCGATATTTCGTCCAACGAAAATTATATATATTATATATTATTATATACCGTCGTGATTAAAGTCCGGATTTATGTGCATTATTAAAATTTATTTTTTAAGGGAAATTTAAAAGTTTTCCGCTTTGAATTAAATTTACCGATCCTGTTTTTCCTAATATTCTCCTTCTTCATAAAATCCACAATTATTTCGTTTGATTTGATTGTTATTACCTAATACCTTACCCCATAAATGGTTTCCACTACCTACCCTTCTCAAAACGCGCGGCGATCGTTATTCCCTCAGCAACGCGGTATTTTGAGGAAAAATCGGTACATAGTTACCGATTTATTTGATATATGCGTATTTTATTAAATTCCCGTTTAAGCATTTTTTTAGTGCGTATAAATCCGGGCTCTTTATTATATTATAATTGTTTCCATCGAGTTTTGGGGGTCAATTGATTTCTTCGAGACTATAACGAACATATAGACGTAACCTTAACCGTTTTTTGTCTCGTTTTTTTACCGTTAAGATTAGGACTTTTTTTTGTTATTTTTTTTTTAGTACCGCCTCGTATCGTCCCGTTTGCGTTTGATGAGCCTATATATTCCGGCCAGTCGGCGCAAATCACATGCTTGGTGTCTGAGGGTGACGCCCCTTTGAATATATCTTGGTGGTTTCGCAAATCCGACGAGTCTGAACTGAGACCGTTGCCCAGTGGCATATCGGTGAACAAAATGGGTAGTAAATTGTCTATGCTATTCATCGAGTCCACGTCTTCATATTTCGCCGGGAATTACGCATGTGTCGTCGAAAATCGAGCCGGGAGTTCTAAACACACATCCGCGTTGAACGTCCACGGTAAAACGACGACTATCTATGGCCTTAAAACCATACAACTCCGCGGCTTGAATGAACGCTTTTTGTTATTGGAATGCGTATAAAATCCGTTATTTCTTCTTATATCATATAACAGGGATCGGCAATTAGCGGTCCACGCTAAGTTTTAAAATGTATAAGAAAATGTGTACATATGTTACATAAGAAAGGTACTTTGAATGACATTTTCTTTGGTTTATTTCTATATAAAAAAATCTACAAATATATAATATTTAATTAGTTATTATGAATTCAAAATAATTATAAAGTCCGGCATTTTTATTTTATATTTGTATCGCAATATCGGTTTAACATAAAATAAATAAATATAAGTAGTTAAAAACTTAGATTCTCAGAATAGCATTTATTTTTATTTATATTAGGTTATGATTTCCAGTGTATACCTAATGAATAAAATAATAGATTTTAAATAGATTTTTATGTGAAAATTATCAAAAGAACAATTAATATAAAAAATTGTCATTCAAGTACAATATACAGCCCGCGGGCTTGGAAGTTTTTGAAACTGGCCCTTTGGTAAGTTTTTGGATTGCCCGTCCCTGTTGTTGTTATATGATATATAGTATTATATTATTGCGTCCATCTGCAGCCTTTTCCGCGCGCGCGCATACCACTCTGTATTCATGACGCACAATCCGCGCTCGCGGTGTATATACCTACTCACATTACAGTCAAAAATGTCGTTTTTCATCCCATCCGCGACGCGTGTGTAGGCATCGATTTTTGTTATTCTATAAAATACGATTTTTATTTTGACCGCAAAGCATTTTTTTTTTTCAAAATTCGACAACCATAATTTTTATTTTTAGTTCTGTATAATTTGCAGTCATTGCGTCATGATGATCGGAAACTATAGGAAACGTATACCAGCTGCAAGGCCGTAACTGAAAACCAATCCAATATTTTTTAATATAAATACTGGACACTCGTTATTTTTATGTTAAAAATATAAAAATTCTTTATTCTCGTTATTAATGCCATAACGAAAATATAAAATTATTCTTAATACAGCAGTCAATAAACAATATAATATCCCTAACGGTATTTACCGCTAAAAATTTTAAAAAAGTTCCACCCCCTCTACAGTTACGGTTTTGACCTGGTGCACTGTATGATGGTCGACCGCTTGTGTTTCAGTTGCCCCCCGAATAGAGCCGTTCAGTTTTGGCGATCCCGTGTACGACGGACAGTCGACGCAGGTAACGTGCTTCGTTTCGGAGGGCGATCCGCCGTTAGACTTGTTCTGGACGTTCAGCGGACGTGCCGGCCCGGCCGCCTCACCGCTCCGAGGCGGTGTTTCCGTTAACAAAATGGGAAGCAAGGTGTCCATGCTTTACATCGACGCCGCCTCGTCGTCCCGTCACGCCGGCAACTATACGTGCGTCGCCACCAACCGGGCCGGTCGCGCTGACCGCACAGCCACGTTAAACGTCCACGGTAAAACTGCACGGCGGTCACTACCAACCACCCTTACCGCGGTTATACCGGTTGCCACCCACCTACTTATTATTTTATATTAATATATCATAGTATTGTGTACCGTCCTGATCTTTGGACAAATGTTTGCCCTCGATGGCTGCAGAATCCCGTTTTATTCGAACGTGTGCCTGCAGTTGTGCTTTTGTAGACGTTGTTTACGATATGATTTTTCATTTTCCATTTTTTTCCAGCGTTTCGGGAACCGCCATCGCCACGGCCGTACTTTTTAAGTTCTGCTCCCCTACCACAATCTTTACCATGTTCGGTTGACTTATACATAAAGGTATACCTCTTACGCCTGTTATACTTAATTCGTTACGGATTGGGGATTGGGTTCCCATTTTGTTCTGCAGTAAGGAATTTATTAGTTAAAACCGTGTTTAACACAATATAGCTTTAATGGGTGTTTTTATTAAAAACAGTAGGCCAATTTATTAAATCAACAATAAAATATTTGGTAAATTTTTTCTCGCTCAAATACCGATCAAATCGTCATAACATTTTCACGATATTTCTTGTAATTAATATATATATATATATATATATATCTGAATACGCCTAATCTAATACACTATTTTCTAATTATTTATTAATTTCTTTTAAACATACCTATTATTGTTTAACGATAGAGGTAAAATAATATTTCTTGTTTAGATCATAATAATAGGGTCGCCTAATATTAAAAAAAAAAAGGCACAGTTCTTAAATTATTATAGGTACATAAAATATACAATCCCACGTATAGATACCGATATACCGTAGTCCCACCTACCCATTTGTCCGCACGATGATTACGACCATTAGGATAGACAATAATGTTGTATAGGTATCATATTTTATTCAATTCTCTGTCGGCGGAAGCAATTTTCGGTTTCATTCCACTGCGAGTCGTGACGAAATAATATTTTAGTCTTTCTTCCACTTTTTTGTCTACAATATCGTATCATACAATAGAGTTATATTGTTACCGTCTAATTTTTTTTTATTTTATGATGTCCTCTGACGACGGTTTTTTCGTGCGCGTGTGTGTGTGTTGCAGTCAAACCGGAAGTCGAACCGTTCTCGATTACCGATAGTACGTTAAACGAAGGGGGATCAACGAAAATCTTGTGTTCCGCGTCGTCCGGAGACACGCCGATGCACATCTCGTGGACCGTCGACGGCCGTCGGTTGGCGGACGCGGCTAACGGAGACCGTATCAAAGTGCAGCGGTTGGACGAATTGACTTCGTTGCTTTCGTTGACCAGAGCGTCGCCGGAAAACGCTGGCAACTATAGCTGCGTCGCACGAAACGAAGCTGGTTCCGCCTCGCGCACGGCTACTCTGAAAGTCATGGGTAAACCAAAAATACGCCTGCCTACCATGGCCGTAGCCATTTTCCTCAAAAAATGAGATATCGTAGTATATTTGTCCGCATTGTTCATTTTCCTCAGATAAAAATAAACAAAACAAATCTTGTCCATTTTCCTCCATTATTTAAATAAGAAATTGTCACACTCTTATTAATTTAAATATACTATATAGGTATCATTGTCTGACCAATAGTATTTTTATGCGTAGGTAAATACATCAAATATGAAATTAATTATAGTTAAAAATCAATGTGATTTGTGATAAAATATTATTTTTTTTTTATAACATATTATTAATATTAAGAGTGTTTAAAATTTGCTTATATAATATTTATATATGAATACAAATCAACTAATTTGTGTCATCATTTCATACCTACGAAACATATAAAATTAATAATTAGGTACCTATGATCTTAAATCTTAATATTTGAAGGAAAATAAACATAAATCTATTTCAAAAATATGTGTGGAGGAAATGGAAGATGGCTTTCTCTGTTTTTGGAGGAAAATGAACAATGTAGGAAAACGGTGTCTCATTTTTTTTTAAGAAAATGGTCCTGCCCGCCTATATAACACGATATTGTAATTGGGTACTTCTCGCAAGTTCTTTGTCGCGTCTTTATTTTGTGGTTTTTCTTTCTTATATTTTTGGCTTTTAATGGCGATTGTACGATATACAATAATAATACTTATTATGATTCGTTTTCACTATGCCGTAAGCCAGTCTTCGCCTAATCAACGCGCACGCGTGATGATGTCCGTCGAGTTTTTCGATAGGGATCGGCCCCGAAAGACACAAACGTAGAGCGATATGCGTAGAGCCACGTAGGTAATAATATTATATTATATTATTACGTGTACGCCTTATAAATTATACCCATGGGGTGTACACATGTGTGAAGTGTGTACAAGTTTCGATTTTTTTCCCGGTCCACCTATACGTGGTTTCGTGTGGTTAAAATACCTACCACGCAGGTCGCAAGTATTTATAAAATAATACTTATAGGTAGATATGGTGTTCATCTACATATCGAAAGTTGCAAGAGTTAATCTCGCCCATATTATGTTTTAATGATCGCGCATTTAGAATTCAAAAGAATATTTTTCCTAAATTTAATCCAGCCATCATTATCCGTCCTACACTATCCTTTCTGTTGCTTATAGTGTAGTCGCTTGAATTTATCATAATAATAAGTGCATGCAATTAACACCTCTATATTATAATGGAACGTTATTATTATACGGTTTTTTACATAATTTTTGTTTTGTTCGATAACAATTTTTAATGTGTAGACATTTTTCAAAATATGTATTTACCCCACAAAGCCACAACTACATTTTTTTTTCTTAACAGTTATTTGATATTTCACAGCGTGAAGATCAAATTACAATTATTCAATTTTTATCTACCAAATAATCGCGTTTTTATATTTCTTTAATTTACAATATGCTTCTTTGGCGTTTTTCAATTGAACCAGTGAGACTAATTGACATTCACAAATGTTAAAAATATTGTTACGGTTTTTCAAATTAATTTTTTTCGAGTAAATTTTACTTTACTTAATTACGTCTCGAATAGTTTTATATTATGTAATCTGTCTACACATTTGTGTTATTTTTTGCTGATTAATATACATAGTTAGTACCTACAGTTTTACTACTGCATTTTATTTCCTAGCACGCTTTTACGCACTACAAACTAAGTTTATCTGTGTGATGATGAATTCAAACTTCAAAGTCGTTAAAAGCATAATATATTAACTTTATATTATACTGTTAAAGAGGACGCTAACCATACATTAGTTGTCTCCGTCTTACACACTCACGACATAGCAAATTGTCGTTCACTAGTTTCAATGGTGTGCTGTTATTTTTGATACTAGAGTGAATTGACCTATTATAAAACCTTTTTGTAAGAACATTATCTGTGCTTAAGCGTTCCCGATTTTTCAAAATTTTAATTTTCAAGCAAGATATGGGTATGTGAAATATCGAAAATTAAAAATGGTCATATCTCGCTTGAAAATAAAAATATCGGAAAAATCCAACGCCTAAGCACAGATAATGTTATCATCTAAAAATTTGATAATAGGTCAAATCACTCTAATATCAAAACTAACAGTACACTATTGAAACTAATGAACGAAAATTTGCCATGTCGTCGTACGTGTGTAAAACGGAGACAACAAATACATGGGTTACCATGCATTTGCATACCATTCTCTTTATGGTATATATATATTTTGTTTTACATAAAATGGAATATTTTAATTTCATCACCAGAAAAGCTTATTTTTAAAACTATTAACCTCAAGTAGCAAGAGTTTCAAATTTTGTTTTTTTGGTTAATTGTTAGCAACACATACACTATGTATAATGTATATATTTTTTTATATACCTATAATGTATGTTCATTAATATTAAATTAGTATTGAATATAAATAGACTCTTGCTACTCCATTATTTAATTTCAAGTTCATTATCTACATAATTATTTTTTTTTTATTTAGTTCCTCCCAGGTGGATTCTCGAACCTACTGACAAAGCCTTTGCACAAGGTGGTGATGCAAAAATTGAATGTAAAGCTGATGGGTTCCCTAAGCCTCAAGTGACATGGAAAAAAGCTATTGGTAAGTATTATTGTATAATAACTACCTTTTTGATGACTAAACAATTATTTTATTTAATATAATATGTAATGTAGGTAATTCTCCTGGAGATTATAAGGACATTAAGGATTTAAAACCAGGCAGTGATGACATTAAAGTTGATGAAGGAACATTATCTATCCATAATATTCAAAAAAATCATGAAGGTCACTATTTGTGTGAAGCTGTTAATGGAATTGGTTCTGGACTGTCTGCGGTAATCACTATCAGTGTACAAGGTGAGTGGTAAAAATAATTTATGGATGTATTTATTTACTAATTTTGGAACTTGAATTAAGCTCCACCACATTTTGAGATTAAGGCAAGAAATCAAACATCTGAAAAAGGACAGCCTGCTGTTTTGGAATGTATGGCAAAAGGAGAGAAACCTATTGGAATTGTTTGGAATATGAATAACAAACGACTAGATGCTAAGGAAGAAGAAAGGTATTGTATTTTAATCTAAAAGTACTATGTAAAATATCTTATAGGATTAAGAGATAAAAATATCAATTACAATATTATTTTATTGAGATTAATGCATGGACCTTTATTTTGTTATTTTATTTAGATACACAATTCGTGAAGAAATATTAACAGATGGAGTAAAATCAGACCTAAGCATTAAAAGATCTGAACGAATCGATACTGCTGTTTTCACATGTGTTGCTACTAATTCATTTGGGAGTGATGATTCAAGTGTTCAACTTATTGTTCAAGGTTCATATTTAACACTAATTGTTATACGTTTGTTGTTTCTATACAAATATTGTTTTATTTAACTATTATAGAGGTGCCCGAGATCCCATTTGGATTAAAAGTATTAGATAAGTCTGGCCGAACCGTGCAATTGTCTTGGTTAGCTCCATATGATGGAAATTCTCCTATCACTCGTTACATTGTTGAATATAAATTGTTGAAAAGTAATTGTATAATTAATAAATGTCTAATAATTAAAATTGTTTTATATATTTATATTGTAATTTAATCACCAGACACATGGGAAACAGACATTGAAAAAGTTGAAGCTACAGGAGATAAAACTGAAATGAGTGTAGTAAGTCTTCATCCAGCTACAACATACCATTTTAGAATAGTTGCGGAAAATGGAGTTGGTCTTTCTAAACCTTCTGATCCAGTTACCATAATTACGTCAGAAGAAGGTAAATTATTTTATATATTATTTATTGTGGTTACTGATAAATTAATTGTTACGCAGCTCCTGGTGGAAAACCAACTAACATTCACGTTGACCCTATTGATGAAAATACTCTAAAAGTAATGTGGAAGGCTCCAGAACGAAGTGATTGGAATGGTGAAATTCAAGGATATTATGTTGGATATAAACAATCGTCGTTAGTTGAAAACAAATTTGTGTTTGAAACTGTTGAATTCAGTAAAGAAGAAGGAAAAGAACATTATTTGGAAATATTCAATCTAAAGTAGGTTTTTAATTAGCGTAATATTATATTTATACAATTCATATTTATAATAAATAACTTATGCCCCACATATTTCCCATACAATATTCACCTACTCTGTGTATCTATATTCTATTTCTTCTATGTCATCTAGAACATATACTCAGTATACAATAGTTGTGCAAGCTTTTAACAAATTAGGCGCTGGACCAATGTCTGATGAGATTAAACAATACACTTCTGAAGGTGTACCAGAACAACCACCACATGATACAACTTGTACGACTTTGACTTCTCAAACTATTAGAATTTCTTGGGTATCACCACCACTAAATACAGCTAATGGAGTTATTAAAGGTTACAAAGTAATTTATGGACCTAGTGATTCTTGGTTTAGTAAGTACTAAGTATAATAATTTTATTCCACAAATGTTCAAGTTATTTATTTATATTTTTTTTTTTTATAAATTTAGATGAAAGTACAAAAGACACAAAGATAACAGTATCAAGTGAAACTATTTTACATGGTCTTAAGAAGTTTACAAATTACAGTATGGAAGTATTAGCGTTCACTGCAGGTGGAGATGGTGTTCGTGCTCCTAGAATATATTGCCAAACTGAACAAGATGGTAAAGATTTATACAATAAAATGCATAATATCAGTACTTAGTAATTTTTTGTGTAATAATTACAGTCCCAGAAGCACCAGCTGCTCTCAAAGCTTTGGTTATGTCTACAGAATCAGTCTTAGTTAGTTGGAAACCTCCAGCAGAGCCTAATGGAGATGTAAATCAGTACACAGTTTACATTAAACCAAGTGGCGATAATAAAGATGTATGTATAAATAATATTGGAAATGTTTTTATTTTCTTTGGTAAAAACTTTTGAAGTAAATTGAAATAATAAAACCAATAAAAGTATGGTTGTACAATTAAATAATTTTTTTTTTATTGTAGAAAGAACCATTGGCACATAAAGTTGCTCCAAATCAAATGAGTTTTGAAGCGTCTGGTCTTATTAAGCAAGATCCTTATGAATTTTGGGTTACAGCATCGACAAATATTGGTGAAGGACAACCTACCAAATCAATTGTTATTGCCCCTAGTACTCGAGGTATTTAACAATTAATTATAGTTACCTAATACAGTAGATGAATAATACTTGTATTTATTTTAAGTTCCTGCTATGATTGCATCTTTTGATGATTCATTTGTCGCAACATACCGTGAAGATGTAAAACTTCCATGCTTAACTGTTGGCGTACCAGCCCCAGAAATTTCATGGAAAGTTAAAGGTGCACCTCTTGAGAGCAATGATCGTATTCGTCAGTTACCAGAAGGTTCTCTATTAATTAGATCTGTCACTAGAACTGATGCTGGAGAATATTCCTGCTTTGTAGAAAATTCATTTGGAAAAGATAAAATCACACATCACATTGTTGTCTTAGGTATTTTATAAAGTAGGTACACAATGTGAGTATGATAATTCATGTTAAAAATATTTTACAGCACCACCTCACAAACCAGAAGTATCTGTTGGAGAAACAACATCCAACACAATAACATTAAATCTAAAACCTCATGCTGCTGATAAAGAACCTATTCATGGATATACAATAAAATATAAACCTGAATTTGGTGATTGGCAAACAGCTCAAGTAGCTGCAAAGGCTCCAAAGTTTACATTAGAAAATTTATGGTGTGGATCACGGTATCAAATAGCTGTGACTGCATACAACTTGTAAGAATAAATTTATAACTACAAAAGTACAAACTCTAGACCGAATTAATTAAATTACTCAAAATGTTTATTTTAGAATTGGCACGGGTGATGAGTCAGATTTATTGAATACAAAAACTACCGGTTCAAAACCTAAAATTCCAGAAGCAAGTAAATTTATTGAAGTATCGGCAACAAGTGTAACACTACATTTAAATGCTTGGTTAGACGGTGGTTGTCCTATGCTATACTTTGTAGTGGAACATAAAAAAAAGTAATATTTGACAATAATCTTTTTTTTAATAATCAAAAATTAAATTAAAACTATGAATACTTATGTTATTATTAAGATTGCAATCGGAATGGACTCAAGTTTCAAATAACGTAAGACCTGGAGGAAATTTTGTAGTACTTGATTTAGATCCTGCCTCATGGTATCATTTAAGAGTAACTGCTCATAATAATGCTGGATTTTCTGTGGCTGAATATGAATTTGCATCACTAACATTAAGTGGAGGTGAGTAATTTTATTTTTAATCCGTCCTTTCTTCCAAAACCGTTTGCTCACTAGGTGGTGCGTTATTAGTACTTGGAACAATTTCTGAGATTTGACAATATTATTTATAAATGCATTCCTATTTCCTTGTTCCAGGTACTATTGCCCCAGCTCGTGAGGTTCATCACAACGGTTTTGGTTCAGCTACTGATACTGCTATACGTATCATATTGGCAAATTTGAATCTAGTTATACCAGTCACATCAGCTTTATTAGTTATTATTGTGGCCATAATCTTCTTGTGTTACTTAAAGAAAAGAGGAGTGGAGATCAAAGGTTAGTTGTATTTTTTATTTTTTTTTTTTTAAGGTACTATTGCTCCCCCTGCACAAGATGTTACATCCATTTATACTTACTTGCCATGGATACCAAAATGGATTGATTTAAATGTAGTGGTGCCGACTGCCGCAACAATTATAGTTATTATTGTTGGTATAATTGTGGTTTGTTTTGCTTGGTCTCGTAGAGTTCATGAAAATGGACAAACTAGATTGAGAGGTACATCATATTAACTTTAACTACATAAACTCTAAATCAAAGGCATTTTCTGTTTATATAATATTATTAATATAATATGACATTGTAATATGACATTGTAATATGACATTGTATACATATAACAAATATGGTTAGGTTATATACCAGGAGTGGCTAACATGAAGAATCTGATACGCATGCCTACAATAATAAGTGTTATACGAGTAACAGCCAAAAAAAAAATATACTAAAACACATAATTTAATTTTTAAACTATATTTAAAAAATATAATGCATTTTTGAGTTCTTGTTTTGAGCTATATACTCCTGGTAGGTATGTATAATATCAATAAATTTAGAGAGAAAATATGGATATTTGTGTGTAATACTTTTTGTTTTACTTACAAAAAATGCCTATAAACTTGGATAGTTTTAAAATATCACATTGTTCATTTTTGTGTATGTATATATTTAAATATGTAATGTTATTATTAGATGATATGACTGTTTATAATCAATCAATGATTATGGGAGGCAATACACTTGACAAAAGACACGCAGATTTCAATGATGAACTTGGTTACATAGCACCTCCCAATCGCAAACTTCCACCTGTTCCTGGTTCTAATTACAATACATGTGACAGGATTAAAAGAGGTACATTGTTGTAGTTGACTAATATAATATTTTACTGTCCATGATTGTTTTATATTATTTTGCTTTTTTTTTATAATTTTTTGAGTCCGCTCGATTTTGTTTTTATTTTGCGTTTAACTATATTATTTTTGTTCTCGTCACGTTTATCAATCAGGTTTTCCCGGCCCTTACAACGGTCACGGTACATGGAACCCTAGAGCACGCCATATGTATGAAGAACTAAATGGTAGTAATCCTAGGTGTAGGGGGCATTTGCCACCATGTCCAGGGTCCGACGAGACAATGTACACAAGGTGTAGAGGTAAAAAAGATGACAAAAGAACGATCAACTATTGCACGGCAGCTTTATTATTTAATATCAGCAGTGTGAGAGTTTCATTAACCATTTACAAACCAATTTAGAACAGTGTGAAAGCTTTAAGCTACAAATATATTATTGAAAGCTATGTTTAAAAATGAAGCTGGTATTAATTGATATTATATTGATAATAAATTAACACTATTGGTGTAAGCAGTATAATATGTTGCAGTTGAAATATTAGTTTTGAAATAACAATTTTATAATTTTATATGGCAATATTTCTATTGAGTAGTATTCAATAGTTACAACTTATTCAATAATATATTACTATTTATAAAATGCTAACAATTTATGAATAGGTAAATTACATCTCTGAATATGATAATTGACAATATTACTATTGATATTTAAATATTAATATTATCATAATATGTGTTGTGTATACACTATTATGTGCCTTCTTTCGCTGTCGCGAGTTGCTTTGGGTTTTTTTTAAAAATTATATTTGAATGAAAAATGTACTTTTACATGGTTAAGACTTTAAATAATTTCAGGAATAGATGGTGAAGACATCTGTCCATATGCTACATTCCACTTACTTGGTTTTCGTGAAGAAATGGATCCTTCAAAAATGCCGTTCCAAACTTTCCCTCATCCTAATGGACATTGTGGTACAATTGGACCCGGTGGAACTATAGCTAGTAATGGTCTCATGCATCAATGCCCAGGAACCCAAACAATGGTAAACTTATACAATGTCTAATTTGTAAAACAAAAATAAAGTACTTAATTTATGTTTTAACTATAATATTTTTTAGATACTAGTTTAAAAGTATTAAGGCAACTATTAAAATTGTAATTTTTTATAACTAATGTATAAATATTTGATTTCAGCCTCGAAATGGACGTTATTCTCGTGTAGGCGGTGCTAATTCCATGTTTTCACCTGAGTATGATGATCCTGCCAATATGGGAGATGAATATGGTAGTCAGTATGGACAATATGGAGCTCCTTATGAACAGTATGAAAGTCGTGCATCAATGGCTGGACGTAGTATTGGTACTAATTATTATACTCCTAAACACTGAATTAATATTACACTATTCTTCAATTTGTATATTAATTATGAATATATAAAATAAATAGTACCTACATAACATAATATTATGTATGTTTATAGTGTTAACTATTAATAAAACAATTTTTCATGCACATTAAATTGATAACTTAAAACAAATAGTAATCTGGTCTTTTTAATATTATTCAATTTTAAACATTAAATAATTACAGGAAGCCCAGAACCACCTCCCCCTCCACCTCGTAACCATGATCCAAATGTGAGCAACACAAGTAATGAAGCTAATGATTCCAAAGACAGCAACCAGATTTCTGAAGCAGAATGTGATCAACATCAACAACCAGCTACTCAAAATTATGGTGGTAAGCTTGAAAGCTATTTCGGCACTTAGTAATTGTATTATTGATAACGCTTTTTAGAATAGTTGCAACAATGTTTTAATAGTTAATATAAATTTATGTAAAATAAATTATCTTTATTAAGTTAATAGCCGAATTAAGATTACCACAAACTTTCATTTGCATTAGTTGTTGGTATTGTTAATCTTAATTGCAATTGTTTTTCTTTTTACACAATATTAAAACTAGGCAAACGTTTGCGGCCACATCCCACTGCAAGAGGTATTTTGGTATGAAAGGTAAACAAATTCACTATTACAATAGGCTTGATGGTGACTCATTTACATTATTCTAAAACAAAATTATCTACATAATTTATTAATGATTTCAAAATCGCCTAATACTATAATATATTTTGTTTAACCTTGTTTTTCAAACTTTATTTAAACTCAGAAATAATAAAACCGAAATTAACTTACTATGGTCTATAGATCTAAGGACTAAGATACCTAATACATAATTTGGTTTCTAATATATTATACTTACCTACATAGACCACTAACATATATTTGTATAGGTTTTATTGGTTTTTATATCTAAACAATTTAATTGTTCCTTTGGTATATATTGTATATTATTTATGTTTATTGTTTAAGCTACGTGTAACTCAAACTCAATATTACCATTACCTTTCTAATATAACTAAAACTCAATGAAATATTTATGCACCAATAATTAATCCTTATCATAATGTGCATGAGTTTTATTACTATTTTAAAATGTAGATAGTTTTGCATGCAAAGGCCTAAAAGGTAAGATTTATTATTATATTCAATACACAGTTTTTAATTTGATTTAATATTAATAAATAAATAAAAAAACACAGGTACCTTTGGTTATTTTAAGATCATTCCTCAACTTCCGTTGAGATCAACATTTAATGAAAATTAGTTTATGCTTTTATAAATTAATTTTTCATCTGCATTAAAACCTAATAATTTTGCTACTTATGCTTTCAAACTAAAAAAAAAAATATGTACATATTGTTTTAACATATAAACAACTAAATAGTGATGGACTAACATGGACTTGTATGCATTATCAAAAGCATATTCTGCTTACGGTGCTTCAACACATTTCACGTTGCTTCGACAGTCATTTTTTAAACTCAACATATGAATACCAATGAAAGTAGCCCATTAATTTTGATTTTCAGCGCATTTGAAGGGCAATACCAAGGATGGTATGACCACAGAAGAACTTCGAAAACTCATAGAAAGGTCAGTGAAATAGGCCTATACAACATGTTCAGAATATTTTAGTGTTTACTGATGTACAAATAAATAAATTAACATAAGCTACATATTTTATAATTATTTAGGCCAACCAAAATTACCCAGTAAACCTATAAAAATCAAATAAATAACCAAAATTTAATTTAAAATCCATTTTAGGACTAATAAAATTAATTATACTATAAAATATAAGTGTGAAGATTAGTTAGATTTTAGATTTAACAATCATACGTTAACTTGTTATTTAATTTTGTGTGTGTTTTTAATGCATTGGTCATAACTTAGGAAACCGTAAGTATTTTTTTTTTTTGCTATTAAACTATATCGCTCTAATAAATAAATAACATTTATAATAGGTACCATATTGTCGTGCATTGTGTTTTATAAGTAAAAGTAGAACTGTGTGATGTGAGTTTTTAAGTAGTATGCATAGAAGACAATAATATGGTATTTTATTTTGTATGACACAGTACATACAAACTGTCATTTTAACATTTGTGATTTAGATATTTATTATAACCATCTACTTCTACTTATTAATAAAACAATATTATTCTTAAAAAAAAATATCCTTTTATGACTTATAATCTTAATAGCTTACAAAATAGGTACTTAAAAAAAATTAATTTTTTATTTGCTTATTAAATATTTACATGTTATTTTGATTTGTTTGTAGAAACGAAGCCCCAGCAGGACAACAACGCCTCCAAAGCGGAGGGCTCACAACCTACGATACTGTGGCAGTGTAACCTCTAGTCAGCCTAAAACCAAAATATTAATATTTCAAATTATCTCGAAAAACAAAAATCTTTTTCCCAAAATATTTGATCTGCACTTTAAACTATATAGCGTTTTTAACAGATTTACTTATGCACATAATGTGAGTAAAACAATATTAGACTCTGATAACAATGTCCCAATTATGAGTGTCTTATACAATAAGAATCCTAAGTGTTGTGTCTTTTTTTCGCTTTAGTGGTTTAGATATTTAAAATAATGTCCTATTTTAAAATTTAATTATATGTAATGATCTGTGAATATTAGGTTTATTTTATATATTTTAGTAGACATTTTTAGTTTTATGTCATTAGCTTAGGTACCAAAAAAAAAAAAAATAATAACAATAATAATAATAACAGGAATTTTATAATTCTATTAAAAATATTTCGCTAAAAATATTTTTTTGAGTTCCTTTTACGCGAGTACAAAAGTATTGATGCGCCATTTATGATGTTTCAGACAAATATTAGAAACTGGGTTACACTACGGTAATCAATTTACTACATTTTATGTAGTTAAGATGTATGCTTTTTAAATACATTCAAGTATAATATACTATTATTATTATTTCTATTATTCAAAAAAGTAAATTCCTTCTTCCTGTTGACTATGTTTATGATATATTTTTTCTATCTTTGAGAAAAATTTATTATCGTCTAAATCGAAATTATGTGAATCTAAACTTCCTTTATGCTCTTCCACTTTATCAAAATTCAAAACCACTAAGCGTGAGATGATTTAAAAATGTACTTCTCTGTATTCTTTGAGCTGTTTAATTTTTAGACATTTATTACTAAAAATCTAATGTTACTTTAGTTAACATATAAACAATAGTTATTTTAATTTTGTTAATAATTTATTTTAATGGTGCATACAATATTATAGTTTTGTAAACGTGTTTCTTTCTAAACTTATAATTACCAATTTATAATATATATTAAGGAACCTGATATTTTATTAATTTTACTTTAGCTTTGTGTCATTGTTTTATTTTTATAATTTAAGTTTGATGTTTACGTTGAATGTTTTGTTCGTAAAAAAAACATGCAATCATAATATTATATTGTGTAAAATAGATTTAGTAACATTTGTGGCAACCTAATATTCTAATAAATAGTTCAGAAACATACATAAGAAATCACATTCGTATCAATTATTTGAATACTTTTCAAAATCTTAAGAGTTAAATAATACGCAGTTTACTTATGTATCATTATTACTTTTTATTTTTACCAAATATTGCTCAAGTTTTTTTTTTACTTTACTCCATTCAATATTACTTTACAAAATAAATAATTAATTCCTCTTTTCACACAAATATTTTTCCCAAATAATTTTATCTTTACAACAAAATTATACTTTTCTTTACATTTTATAAATTTGAAGTACTATACAATTTAAATATTAAATAAAACCTAGTGCCAAAATTTGCTTTGTGTTTGAAATTTTGAAATTATGAAATATCTACAATTTAAAAATCTTTAAATTTATAGAATTTTAAGTAATAGATGAAAATTAAAAACTTTGTATTATTATAATAGTAATGAATACATTTTATACCAACTTAAATTATTTGTGTGATTTTAGTATATTATTATTACTAGGGAGCAGATTTTATATAAGTTTATCTAAAAAACATTCAATAGATTTAAAAAAAAAAATATGTTAACTTATAGTTAACCTAATAACATATTTTAAATTAACATTTTAAAAACGATAAGGTGATTTACCTATTGTGTAGTTGTATCTTAGACATCTTAAATTTATTCAATGAGTTAAAAAATATATTAATAAACATTTTTATCATACTAGAAAAATATCTGTTCCCAAATAAATTTATCATATTTATTATTATTATAATATTAACTAATTAAACATTTTAAATTAGAAGACTATATTAAAATAATATGAACTACAGATATAATTTAAACTTTAATAAACCTAGGCATTGATACAATACATTATTTTAAATCATAAAATAAAAATAATCAATTTGGTTTTTAATAAGTACAGAAATAATAGATGTTAAATAACATAAATTAAAGGTTTTAGGAAAAATAGTTTTTTTTTTTTAAATAGTTCACAATGCCATACGTAGGAAATGTTTCTCTGATATTATAGTATCCCATGTTTATTATTAATTATTATATTAACATACATTTAAGATTAAACATTTTAAATATTACATATTATTATTAATTATATATATTTTGTTTTTTTTTTTTTTGTAAATTGTACCTAATACTCAGCTTTATCGATATATAATAATAACTACTGTATTAACTACATATTATATTAATAATATTATATTCGTACCTATTTGTAATGCTATTTTATTGTACGTATATCTTAATAAAATGATTATTCCATTAACGTTTAGTATTTGTATCATTATTTACCTAGGTATTGAAAAAAAGTGTAACATAAATTATTTACAGTGTCTTTGATATTTTAGTTATTATATAGGTAATGTCATGATAGTTGTCATGAAGTCATGTCGAGACAGTCGAGTATAAGATTGGCGGTGTTTTAAATATTATGAATATTACCAGATAATTACTTTTTAATTTTTAGTCCTAAAATCTTTTACATAGATTATAATTTTCTGAGAAACAGAAAATATTTATTTGAAATTTATTAATTTGATATATTTTTATTTAGGCCCTTATTTAGGTCTGACAATATTAGAATAATGAGATTCTCAAAATTAAAATCGAGATGTGCGCATGAAAAATAATTCCAAAAATCGATTTTCATTCGGTACCTAGCTGCAGTAGGTATATAAAAAAAAACTGATCAACCAAAATTAATTTATCGACATCTCTTTATTGGCTTTTTGCCACCACTCGTTTAAGATGATGTCACATCCGCATGTGTTGTCTCCGTCTTACAAATAATGTACAACATAGCAAAAACTGTTTTGCGAGTGACAACTTTTCTCGCACCATATTTGTTGTAGAACTGCCATATTTTCACAACACGTAAAGAAGAACTTTATCTGTGCAACAGCGTGCTCTTTTTTTTAATAGCACTATCCATTAATTTTTTATAAGCAAATAAAAAAAAACAACAGAACCAAATGTTTAGAAGCCAATAACTTTTATTGTATTTATGTTATCCAAAATATGGGCACGCTGTCCCATAGATAATTTTCCATCCTATATATTCAGAAATTTTTGAGCCACTACCACAAACACAGAAAGATAAAAGTTGTCCCGCGCAAAATAGCTTTTGCCGCATGTTGTACATTTGTAAGACGGGGACATCACGTATACGGGTGTACCAAACTGCTTGCCATGGGTTGGATTTCATCCTGCGGGAGCGAGACACAGTAGCTGCTTGTGAGTATTATAGGAATATCTTTCTTTATCGACCAAAGGCATAATGCGAAATTACAATTTTCCACTAGACTTCTTGCACTGGATACATTAACTCTCCAAAACTTTTATCCCTAATTATCGTTTAAGTCCCTATTCGTTTCTCTCGCTCACAATTTATTATCTCTATTCATTCTGACATACTCTGCCAACTACCCTATATGTCTATATACTTATGTGGACATGTGGCTATAATGTTCAACGAACCTCTACGTAGTCAGCTAATGGGTTTCTCAATGAATCCTTCGTTCTCGTTTTAATATAATGGAACCTTGAACGTTTATAAGTCAAATTGTTGATAACTAGAATTTTTTTTGTCCCCGACCAATTCGAGTTATTGAGATTTTACTGTATAATAGATACTAGAAAATTTAAAACCCTAAATTCTTCATTATGAAAATTTCCAAGTGACCGAATCATCATCGTCACGAAACCCAGGTGGAGGGTATCTACAACAAAATGTCGACACTATGTAGTAAGTAGGTACCAAAGTTTTGAAAAACATTTTTGTTCTTAATTAATTTTCAGGTGAATAATGAAAACGATATGGTAATCTGGTGATTAATATATTATTATATCGTGGCCAGCGGATGTAAATTCATGAAATAATGTACCTATTAATGTGGCATGTGACAGTTGACAAGGAATATCATGGAGTTGGACTTTAGGAAAATGCAATCGCTATAGCCTATTAAAGTAGCCAGTTGGTAAACTAATATAATCAAGTTTTGATGCTTGCGTATTTCTGAGTCGGCGAAAATGCGATTATTACTATAAGGTACCTAATAAAAATTACCTAATTAAGTATTTTATATTTCCGTAAAAGTGTAAGACCACGAACGTGACCACAAACTCGTTAGTATTTTTAGCTTCGATTCGATTGTGAATATTACCAATTATTATCATAATATCATACGTCATAATTTATGGTTATGATCGCAGTAACTGCGTTTGTCCGTCGTCCCAAACCGATGACATTTTGCGGTAGAACAAACGGAATAAATTAGGATTTTCCACGTCATAGGCGTTTCCATAAAGGCGTGCCTCTAGTGATTTCTATCTAATATACGATTATTATTGATAATTATTAATTAGGTATAACATCCAAATAAGTATCTGCGAGCTATAATAGTTAGGTACTAGCAGTACTGCGTATTCAGTCCTTGGCCCTTGTTAGACCTTAATACTAATAATATTATAATCTTTGTTTACCTAATTTTTATACCTAATGTATATTTTATTTTATTTTGTTTATATGTTGATCACGTGTTAAAGTGTTAATATAATGTCGTGTTGCTCTAACTATTGTCTCACGAAATATATATTTTTGAGTGCCTACAATTGTATATACCTACAATTTAAGGCGCATACGAGTTAGGTAGGTACATAATATCTACGTATGATGTGAACTTTCTATTTGTTCGCAGTGTTATAATTATTATACCAATGATTGGACGTAGTATTATATTATAGTTTATGTACCTACCTAACATAATGTTATAATATTTCACCATTGTGATACACATGTCTGATACCTAACTAACGTTAATGATAATTAGTTTTGTTGTCTTCTGTTATACGTATATGGTCGTATGGATACCTCAACCTATTAATTAATTTACATCCGTCGCAGACCTGCGGGTTGAAGGTTTAGCCGCCGTATAGGTTATTACTTATTAATTATATACAGGTAAAACTTAAATGTATTGTATTATTATGATTTTTTTTTTATAATATATAGGTATTGTATAGTAGATGGGACATGGGTATGTTAGTATACAGACAAATATATTACAATATGCCTGCCTATAATATGATATTATGACGAAACAATAAACATTTTGAATTCAACGATCCCCAAAAACAGTACAAACATTATATTTTGCTCATCATACAATATGAATAGGTATTATATATTTTAATATTTAGCCATATATTATAACTATATTCTTCGAAAGTAAAGACACCGTTTGTGCTGTATATTCGTCATTTAGACAGTATGAATTTATTACGGATGTCTTGTGTACACGCGAATATGCGATATATTATGTATTTATGAAGGTATTGTGTACTGTAGGAACATTATGTTTAATGTGGAGCAACATTTTAGTTAACGGTTGATCCATATTATAATATTCTCATTTTTGTACCGATATAATAATATTTTAAATTTTTAACGTGATATCTACGGAAAGCATCCAATATTGCGAGGGATTGTAAACATGTAGGTACAATGCATAAATATATTACATAGGCGATGGGTGTAATGTTTGAAAAACTAGCTGATGAATCAATTCCAGTGTTTGAAACGTACAATGTTCACAATTTTGGTGAATATCCGAATAAACAGCGTCATCTTAATTCTTATATATAGCAACACTTACAAACAACTTACATCTATTTATAGGGTATGTTTATAATAATTTTATACCAACGCCTGATATTATTGTGTCCAAGTCCAATGTAAAAATGTCGTTCTTCTAGGAGATTTTTTTTATAAAAGCGGTCGATATTTCTTTTCCTATACATTGTCATATTCGGAAAAATTACAACCGATGGGTGAAGGGACATGGCCCCATTGTCCCTCCTGGCTATGCCACTGAATATTGTACCTATATACGGTTAAACACTGAAAACCGGCATGTATACAGATTTAATGTACTTATTATACGTACTTGCGCCTAATACGCATGTATACAGTCGAGTATCGATGGACGACTAGAATTTCAAGGGAAATAAAAATGAATTCGACTTGTGTATTTTTCATGTAATGCCCCTCAAACGCAACTTAAAAACACTTCCGGGGGGAGGGGGGGGGGTTAGATAAAAATTATTTACCTAGTCTCGAACGTGTATTATTATATTATTATACTATATAATAAGCAGTATGCGTAGGGATTTAGTGGAAATTTAATTTATACAGTTGTGCGTATAATGTGTATAATATAATATAATAATATGCGTATGTGTGTGTACACGCACGAAAAAAGATCGGTCGCCCGCCGATGGGCCACACCAGTGCCAAATGCTATATTTAAAAAAAATCAACTCGCGGCTGGCAGTAGCCGTGCGCGTCAAATCTTTTTTCAGTATCCTCGTGGTCTTCAGCCCAATCCCCTATCCTGAAACAAACTGTCCCCGGTGTGAAACGTGTTCGTTTTAGTGTGTCTTAAAATACAATAATACGTACAGCGTTTCGAGTAGATATCGTATAAAGTTTTGTGATAGCGAACGATCACCGGATTATCACTCATCCCGTAATAAACTGGTGAGTAAACTGCTATGCGTTTTTTAGAAAATTAATTATGATATGATAAATTAATATTATTATTAAAATATATGCAAGTCGGAAGAGAATAATAATAGATATTACAAGGGCCATATTTTAAAAAGGTAAAAATAATTATCCATTTTATTTGATTTTAATTTGTATGCATTCATTACCTACTCATTCGTTCTGATGGATAATAATATAATAGTATACCTAATTTCTTAATATTATGTTGAAATAACTATTTATGACACATGGCCTGCCTACTTATTGTACATTTCTGTGACACTATAACATAGGTATTTTGTATAGTTGATAAACAAGATATTTCAATAAAAGTCTTCGTGTTTTATAGTGAATCCAATACTGTCAATATTGTGTTGTACCATGTACGATGTACAATATACAAATATTGTGTTATGAAATACTTATACTTTTTTGAGTTGGTACATATTGGGTGGGATTGTACTATGATTTAATTATAATACCTATTCATTTAACACTTACATTACCGTGTTCATTAAATAACATAGACAATACTAATTATACTTCTATACGATTGTATAGGTCCTAGACCCTAGTATAGAGAAGATTATAATATATAATTTGGTGAAATGTAAAAACATATTTTTATACTACATATTATTATATCAACGGCGTATATAGGGGGAGGGGGTTATGGGTTAAACACCCTCCTCCTCGAAATGTATTGTTGTTACGACATTTTAATTGTGCAATTAATTTATAATATAAATTAATTTTTTTTTTCATAACCCCTTCCCCCCGCAATTAATTCCTATATACGCCACTACAGTAACTCGTAAGAAATGATTAATTCGTATATATTTGATGGATTCAATAGTTTAAAAGTTCTTTCAATATTTTGATTAAATATTTGTAATTAACTAATAACTTATATAGGCGATATTATATACCTACCTATAAGTACACGGTACATATTCACCAGATATTAGATATACCTACATATTTATGCAGATTTTGAGGCTCCTATGCTTAATTTGTGTCACGCAAATTACGTAGGTACTTACCTGATTAAAAACATTGTATATTATGATGCGATTGAGAAATACGTATCTATTTATAATTTACATTTATACCCGTCAAAAAGAATAATTGACCGGATTAACATCAACATTAGATATAAGGAAGTCTTGCTTTCTAATAGCTAATATGTTTATAAGTATTACATGTAGTAATGGTAGCATAGTTTCAGAAAGTATTCGGGGTATTATAAATATAATTTTTTCCATGAGAACCAAACATTTTTCTACATGGTTTTTTTAAAAAAAATATATATATATATTTATATAACTTCTTCTGTAATATTATAGAGAATAAAGTTACATAATACTTAATATAATAATATATAATATATTAATATTATATAATAGGTTTATAGACAGTCATGCTTGGGTATATAAATCTAAGTTTACCTATCTAATAATATCAGTACAATACCGATATACTTGAAAATCCCTGTAATAGTAATTATGCAATAATACATTTATTTTACATTTGAAACAATAATACTGCAACTTGAGTGAATTCCCAGATGCATTATTTATTATATTAACTAGCGTATGAGGTATCTATTTAAATGGTTTCGAGATCTTGAGAGGTTTTTTCTATAGGTGCCCTATAGTTTATTTAGTTAAACTGGTCAAATTTTGAAAATTTTTTGTTTATGAAAAACCTACACAATAAAACTTATAAAATTCACAAACATAATAACTATACTGATAATTTCAATATTTTGTACACACTATACCCATGTTAAATTATCTACTAGATATTTTCATCTTAAAACATTTTGATCATCAATTAGT
>NC_042496.1:28310267-28316084 GCF_005508785.2 Acyrthosiphon pisum
GCGGCTACAACCGCGGACCTCACATTAGCGCTGTGCGCTAGTCGAGAGCCGCGGAGGTTCACGGCCGACGTACGGTGGCCCAGTACGCCGGCCGCGCGTCGTCTAAGGACCACGAGCACCGGGACCGAGGTCCCGTACCAAGAAGACAGGCCGAGTGCCGCCTGAATTCGCCTGGTCCGGCTGTGTGCTATCTCCACACCGAGTATTTCTGGTAATACCCAACCTCCGGTGATACTACACCGGTATAGCGGCTAGACGCCCGAGAGGAACCGACAACTTACCAGAGACTCGCACCCCCGGATGGTTGCGGCCATTCATCAGAGGTTTTCGCCTGTCTGCGAGAACTTAAATAAGCATCCATTTGACATAACCACATAGTATTCGTATGAAAACTGCCCCCACGATTCCTACCGGCAACGGACGCCCAGGGGCGTGAACCATCTCTGGACGCCCGCGGTGAGCGGCGTCGTTGCCGACGGGGCTCCGCTCACTCCCGTG
The DNA here is from genome assembly GCF_005508785.2 of Acyrthosiphon pisum. Lineage (NCBI taxonomy): Eukaryota > Metazoa > Arthropoda > Insecta > Hemiptera > Aphididae > Acyrthosiphon > Acyrthosiphon pisum. The sequence goes on from NC_042496.1 coordinate 28,310,766, forward strand.
GTACTGAAGTGCCTCCAGTAGACTGTCGCCCCCTTGGAAGCTACCAATATAGTCCGGCAAAGACCAGGCATTGGTTGGCCTTTATCGCGGACGGTCGTCCACGAGGTGCGAAACTAATCTTGGCCACCACCCTTTCGAACCATCATCAGTAAGGACCCGTATCTTTGGGTCAGTCTGGCCAGACACCCCGACCCGGTGCCTGCCGAGTCGCTGACGCCCAGCCCAAACTAATGTCAGTTCGTCATTTAGACAGTATGAATTTATTACGGATGTCTTGTGTACACGCGAATATGCGATATATTATGTATTTATGAAGGTATTGTGTACTGTAGGAACATTATGTTTAATGTGGAGCAACATTTTAGTTAACGGTTGATCCATATTATAATATTCTCATTTTTGTACCGATATAATAATATTTTAAATTTTTAACGTGATATCTACGGAAAGCATCCAATATTGCGAGGGATTGTAAACATGTAGGTACAATGCATAAATATATTACATAGGCGATGGGTGTAATGTTTGAAAAACTAGCTGATGAATCAATTCCAGTGTTTGAAACGTACAATGTTCACAATTTTGGTGAATATCCGAATAAACAGCGTCATCTTAATTCTTATATATAGCAACACTTACAAACAACTTACATCTATTTATAGGGTATGTTTATAATAATTTTATACCAACGCCTCATATTATTGTGTCCAAGTCCAATGTAAAAATGTCGTTCTTCTAGGAGATTTTTTTTATAAAAGCGGTCGATATCTCTTTTCCTATACATTGTCATATTCGGAAAAATTACAACCGATGGGTGAAGGGACATGGCCCCATTGTCCCTCCTGGCTATGCCACTGAATATTGTACCTATATACGGTTAAACACTGAAAACCGGCATGTATACAGATTTAATGTACTTATTATACGTATACTTGCGCCTAATACGCATGTATACAGTCGAGTATCGATGGACGACTAGAATTTCAAGGGAAATAAAAATGAATTCGACTTGTGTATTTTTCATGTAATGCCCCTCAAACGCAACTTAAAAACACTTCCGGGGGGAGGGGGGGGGTTAGATAAAAATTATTTACCTAGTCTCGAACGTGTATTATTATATTATTATACTATATAATAAGCAGTATGCTTAGGGATTTAGTGGAAATTTAATTTATACAGTTGTGCGTATAATGTGTATAATATAATATAATAATATGCGTATGTGTGTGTACACGCACGAAAAAAGATCGGTCGCCCGCCGATGGGCCACACCAGTGCCAAATGCTATATTTAAAAAAAATCAACTCGCGGCTGGCAGTAGCCGTGCGCGTCAAATCTTTTTTCAGTATCCTCGTGGTCTTCAGCCCAATCCCCTATCCTGAAACAAACTGTCCCCGGTGTGAAACGTGTTCGTTTTAGTGTGTCTTAAAATACAATAATACGTACAGCGTTTCGAGTAGATATCGTATAAAGTTTTGTGATAGCGAACGATCACCGGATTATCACTCATCCCGTAATAAACTGGTGAGTAAACTGCTATGCGTTTTTTAGAAAATTAATTATGATATGATAAATTAATATTATTATTAAAATATATGCAAGTCGGAAGAGAATAATAATAGATATTACAAGGACCATATTTTAAAAAGGTAAAAATAATTATCCATTTTATTTGATTTTAATTTGTATGCATTCATTACCTACTCATTCGTTCTGATGGATAATAATATAATAGTATACCTAATTTCTTAATATTATGTTGAAATAACTATTTATGGCACATGGCCTGCCTACTTATTGTACATTTCTGTGACACTATAACATAGGTATTTTGTATAGTTGATAAACAAGATATTTCAATAAAAGTCTTCGTGTTTTATAGTGAATCCAATACTGTCAATATTGTGTTATGAAATACTTATACTTTTTTGAGTTGGTACATATTGGGTGGGATTGTACTATGATTTAATTATAATACCTATTCATTTAACACTTACATTACCGTGTTCATTAAATAACATAGACAATACTAATTATACTTCTATACGATTGTATAGGTCCTAGACCCTAGTATAGAGAAGATTATAATATATAATTTGGTGAAATGTAAAAACATATTTTTATACTACATATTATTATATCAACGGCGTATATAGGGGGAGGGGGTTATGGGTTAAACACCCTCCTCCTCGAAATGTATTGTTGTTACGACATTTTAATTGTGCAATTAATTTATAATATAAATTAATTTTTTTTTTCATAACCCCTTCCCCCCGCAATTAATTCCTATATACGCCACTGCAGTAACTCGTAAGAAATGATTAATTCGTATATATTTGATGGATTCAATAGTTTAAAAGTTCTTTCAATATTTTGATTAAATATTTGTAATTAACTAATAACTTATATAGGCGATATTATATACCTACCTATAAGTACACGGTACATATTCACCAGATATTAGATATACCTACATATTTATGCAGATTTTGAGGCTCCTATGCTTAATTTGTGTCACGCAAATTACGTAGGTACTTACCTGATTAAAAACATTGTATATTATGATGCGATTGAGAAATACGTATCTATTTATAATTTACATTTATACCCGTCAAAAAGAATAATTGACCGGATTAACATCAACATTAGATATAAGGGAGTCTTGCTTTCTAATAGCTAATATGTTTATAAGTATTACATGTAGTAATGGTAGCATAGTTTCAGAAAGTATTCGGGGTATTATAAATATAATTTTTTCCATGAGAACCAAACATTTTTCTACATGGTTTTTTTAAAAAATATATATATATATATTTATATAACTTCTTCTGTAATATTATAGAGAATAAAGTTACATAATACTTAATATAATAATATATAATATATTAATATTATATAATAGGTTTATAGACAGTCATGCTTGGGTATATAAATCTAAGTTTACCTATCTAATAATATCAGTACAATACCGATATACTTGAAAATCCCTGTAATAGTAATTATGCAATAATACATTTATTTTACATTTGAAACAATAATACTGCAACTTGAGTGAATTCCCAGATGCATTATTTATTATATTAACTAGCGTATGAGGTATCTATTTAAATGGTTTCGAGATCTTGAGAGGTTTTTTCTATAGGTGCCCTATAGTTTATTTAGTTAAACTGGTCAAATTTTGAAAATTTTTTGTTTATGAAAAACCTACACAATAAAACTTATAAAATTCACAAACATAATAAACTATACTGATAATTTCAATATTTTGTACACACTATACCCAAGTTAAATTATCTACTAGATATTTTCATCTTAAACATTTTGATCATCAATTAGTTAGGTACTAATATCATTGATGATTATTGATCATACGGTACATATTATTACATAATACCCCAGAATATATTTTATCTATTCTGTTATAGTACTATGTATTATCAATGCTATTATTAACATTATAGTTATAAATATATTTTAATTATTTTACTAAAATATAGTAATACTAGATTGCATTTATGTCGTAAAACCATTTTCTTTCCAGTATGCTAATTACTTATAGTGGGTACAGTGTCATTTTCTCATCACTCTATTTTTATGATCATTACTCACGTTTTATATTGAGGTCACTATAAACACCATCAGCGTTATATTTTAAGTGATTTTTTTCCGTACTCAACTTGGCACAAATTATGAATTAATTATTATTTTTACTACCATTAATTGACCTTATATTAGCTATATTTATAAAAATATAAAGGACTAATTTTAAATTATATTGTGTAGCTAATTAAAAGAAATATAAGTATTTTAATGTTTAAAAAACCCTGTCCATATATGATATATATTAAATTCACTATTTAGGGGATTGAAAACGATGATTATATGTCTTCGTCTAACATATGCGCAACATGGGAATTAAGATATGTAGATATTATAATATGTCCATTGAAAATTAATCTAGGATAAATATCAGAATTTTGAAAACAGATTTGATTTTGTTATCAATAATATTCAAATCTATTCGAAGACGACCTTTTAAAATGATTTATTTTATCCCCCTAAATTCTAAAAAAGTATAAATTAAAAAATGTCATATTTAAATTTTTAGGAAATATAAGACAACAATTTTGGTCAACATAGTAGATTGTACGATACAATGTCTTTTATCGCTTCACTTGATAAATTAGCACGTTGGAAATAGAATACATTTAAATTCCTATTTTGCGCGTGTATTAGATACAAAGACAGAAAATGATTGCTTTCAATCCCCTTAAAATAATACATTTTATTTAAATTCTCCATTGTTACAATATTTTATGAAATTAAATCTCTTATGAAAAAATATAATCTTTATTGAATTTATTAATCCAAAATTAAGTTGTCTGAAATTAATTTATAAATTATGTTAACAACATTTTATTTTAGTTAGTTAGGTTATAGAATCTATAATTATCTATATTAATCTATAATATAGATTAATGTTTTTTTATCTAGAATAAATTATTTAGTTTAAGTACATTTATTTTTTATTATTCTTTGCTATTTGTTAAGTATTATTTATTGGGTTGATCTAGACGTAGTCAAAAATAAATGATTTTTTGAAATCATAGATAAATTTTTAGTCTCCGATGTATCGAAAAAAATATCGATGTTTTATACCGATGTTTTTTTTTTTATATTTTACATATTTTCTTTTAAAACTTAAATTAATATTTAAAAAAAAAATTTAATTTGAAACATAGTAGGTACACATACTAACATGTGAGGTTCTTGTAAATCTATAAGAAAAAATATTATCTTAATTTGAAAATCATGTTTCACATTGTCGAATGCTTAAATTGTATTAAACATTGAATGACATCGAGGTTTTTTCCAAGAATCCGTTACATCTAAATAAGCGATGTATTAAATTTCGATTCATTGATACATCGAACATCGATGTTCAAAATATTTTGACCATCTCTACTTTGGACTTATGAAGTTGCTATAGTTTCAAGCATTGTTATAGAAAGAATGAAAAACAGCTGGATACGTCCCAAATATTACAAGTTAAACTGTATGGGGATAAGACTTGGGCACTAAAATTTCATAGATTTGTAATAAAAAAATATTGTGGAGAATTTATGGCCCAATCAAGGATAATTTAATGAGGCAGTGGAGACGAAGAAAGAATATTGAGCTGAAAAAATTACATAATATATGTGCTATATAGTGCACTATAGTGATTCAGACATGTTTAAAATTATCAGAAGAGGAAGATATTGCAATGACTATATGCTCGAAGAACCAAAACCCGTTGCTACGTGCATTGATTTCAGA
>NC_042496.1:28316134-28381279 GCF_005508785.2 Acyrthosiphon pisum
CCCCCCCCCCCAAAAAAAAAACCTATAACATAAATTGTATTATGCTATATTGCAATATTCTGCTTGCCTTTAATATATTCAGCCCCCCCCCCTAAGTCAAAAGTTTAAATTGCGCCTATGGGAAAGGACCTTTGGAAATACCAATAATTGAAATAACTGAAATAACTGAGATTCTGTCATAAAAAACTAAAAAAGATACTGAACATTTGGGAGGGGGGTTCTGATTGGAGGAACCTATAGAGTTAGACAGAGAAGGGCAGAGGATTGGTAGTGAGACGTAATGACCATAACTCATAAGAACCTAATAAACCCAAAAAGAAGAATATTTGTTGGTATTTTATCAGATTTATAATAATATTAGGTATAGTAAAATATAAGTACCTATACATCGTTAATCATAGGTATATATCATTATTGTTCTTCTACCTTCTGCAAAAATGGAAATTTTAAAAATTATATTTTTAAGAATCAATTTAAATAGTTATAACACGGAACATTAAATTTGTCATTTCCTAAAATGTTAGTTCCTTAACATTTTATTATACATATTATATTATGTAATTTAATTTTTTTTTTCATTTGCAACAGATGGTTTTACAGTTTCTAGCCTGTAGGTGATATAATTTAGTGGGTGTGAGATTTTTTTTCTTTCATTTTTCCATATTAATGAATAATAACTGTAAATCAAACAAATATTTTGCTAGTATATTTACCCATATAGAAAATATTTTTTTTCGCAAGGTATAATAGTTTTATTTAAGGAATAGTGCACGAAAAAAATTATAAAATTTAACAACATTATAATACAACTTTATAGCGTTTTCATGTTCATTTTATAAGTTTGAATATGTTATGTACATATAAAATACGAATATAAAACTAGTTGCCAAAGATCATAATATGATATTGTCTAGTTTTTTTATAAGATAAAATATATTATTAGAATATAACATATAGACTTAAGACACACATTTTATAGCTTTCAAGTTTTGTAGTTTTATTTGTACTTGAATTGAATTTTTTTTTATATATAATTATATACAATTTATATGTGTGTATAATACTATATCGTAATAATTTTTTGAACAAATGTCTTGCGTCAATATTTAAAAACGATGTAAAATTACTTGGAAAAACATAGATATTATAGGGTACGATTGAATCACTTTTTGATACGTGGCAGATTATTATTTAATCAAACTTAATTAATTATTCATAAACTGAGTTTGTTAATATCATGTTTGTATAAACTAATAAAATAACAGCAGGATCGCAGAAACAAGGAATATAATGTATTAGCTTAGATTACTTTATAATTTAGGAACCTAGACACCTACGCTAAGAATATAATCTGTTGTATTTACCATGTTTTCTCGTTCAAAACATTTTAATAGCATAATATAATATAACATAGTCCATTTTCATTTAGACAATATTTATCTTGTTATAATATGATTTAATGATATTATGCATAAAAATAAGATTGAAATTATGTATGAAATGTTACATTAAAAAACTACCATAATACAATTAATATTCACATATTTTGGCAATACAATTCGTTTTAGAAACTATATGTATTATTATTATATAGGTAACATAAATATGGAGTACCTAATTAAAGACCACGTCTAAATCTATTGTTCTATATTATATTATTATAATAATATAAGAACCTACCTAACTTTTATCTATTTAGTGCTTTGTGTTGGATTAAACAAATTGCTCGTGATTATTCTAGTCTTTTAGAGTTATACGTTATAATACTAACCACTCAGTAGACTATAAATACATTTTAATGAATCGTCGGTAACAACGTTTTAAAGATTTGCATAGGAAATCATGGCACGATTAACAGTACTTCCCACATTCCCACACTGTGTGGTTTATACTTTTTTCAACAAACGTACGCCAACCACTTCAGGTATTATTAATTGCTATGAATATTTTTAAAAATTATAAATATTGTACTTATAAACTTATTTTTAAGTTTTCAAGTTTCAATTTTAAATCATAAAACAGAAAGGTAGTTACCCAAACAATTTACAAAAAGTACAAAAACGTTAGTATCGATTCAAAAACATTAATATTTTTGGTACCTAATATACTCCTATACAAATGTATTGTAGTTATGTTATGTTTCAAAAAGTTATGGTAAACAAAATGAAAATGTTAGATTTCATGAAAAACAAAATTACCATAAACACTATAGGTTAAAAGAGCCTCGATATAAACTTTCTATGCAATTTAAAATAAAAATAACTATTACATATTTATTTTGTCTCCATTTGTATTTAATTTTTAAAACACAATATTATAAAATGTTATTTAATTTATTATATTATGGTCACCCTCACTATTCAACGAAGCTATAAAAAAAACTGTCACTTGTCCATTGAAATTGAATCATTTGCCAAACAACTAGGTTGACTTCGGCAGTTCCCTTTGAAAAATATTATAAACGAAAGATTTGGCTCATAAATCACTTGTTTACAATTTCAAACATAAATACATATACATATTTTAATGAATGAAACTATTAACAATTTTTTGAAAATTCGATATTTTTAACAACTACTCTTACATCAATAATAATAATAAAATAAAAATAAAATATGTTGTGAATTATGAAAAAACATTTAAATGATTTAATTTACTGCAAATATATTTGCTTGTTTATATGTTAACTGATTCTATTAAATTTATCTGTTTATAAATTATAATATATTCATGCAATCGTGCATTTAAAATACCTACTTAATTTTACATTTTGTATTGTATAATTTATTATACGAAATGGGTACCTACTTTGAATAAGCGCTTATTAATGCTTACCTATACCTACCTTAATTGTTCTAATAAAATTAAATCTAGTTGTTTATTTTTATTTACTTTCGCGTTAATAATGTGACATTATATTATTATGATCTAAATTATATTTGTTTAAAATTAAAAGTATAAAATGACTTAACGGTCCTCATTAAAGATGGTATTTTTACGATATGTATGTAAATTAATTTTAATGTATCGATGTACCTACACTATTGTAAAAAAAGCTTATTGTAAATTGTTTGAGGTGTGTATGTAAGTGAGAAATGAGTACCTACCTACCTAAAAAATAATATCTTAACTATTCACTAATGTTAATGCTTGATGTATTATTAGTAATAGGTAGTTTTAGGAATAATGAGTCTCAGGACTATGTCTGTTTCTGAATGAATCCATTAAAATAAATGCGCATACGAAAAATGAAATAGGTACTGCAGATAACAAAAATTTATGGGAAATGATCGTAAAGCACATATTATATAAGTAATATAAAGTAAATAATAATATTATATATTTATATTTAATATAGCCATATAGGTAGGTAGATAATATTATAACACATATAATACACATCCACTTTATCTCATATTTACTAAATGGCTCTATTGATACCCCCGATCTTCTTTCTTCTATTTCTTTTCGTATTTCTGTCTATCCAACTAGAAACCACTTCTTATATTACGTCCCTTCTCACCGTATGAACTACAACCACAACTACCCTACATACATACTACATAGAATGCTTCGCCTCCTTAACACCACCTAAAACTATTATTTTATGTATTATACTAAACATTATTTCTTTTATCTTGTAGTTTTATTAGTTATTACCTCACTTTACTATTTGATATTGCTGATGCCTGTATATGAATAACAATTAGAATGCTGCTGCAGTATTTTCTAGTTTTTTATCTCTTCTATGATTTCTATAAATTGTTATTATATTATGTATGTTATTGAATTTATATATTACCAACTATGTAATTTCCAACTGGCGTTAATTAATTAAATAAATAAATATACATAGGTAAGTACCTCAATACATGATAAACATAACGATTTTTCTATTATCATGTATATATATTCTTAATGAAGTATTGTCAATAGGAAATAACCTATATTCATATATCTCGTGCTAATTATTATTACATTGCATAATATTTCTTATTACAGTTTGTACTTACAAATATGTAAGTACTCATTAGGCATAATAAATTGTATAATTTTGCAGTACCTATTGAACTATACCTACCTATTTGTTAATATAATTAAATTCTCAAGAAAATTAAAATATTGCATACAAGTATAAGCAGAACTAGCTATAGGTACTGAAACTGGGGTATACATTGATAATCTAGGTAGATATTTTAATAATAAAGATTTAGCTTGGGAAATTACACTACCTGCAGCTAAGGCTATATACCTATATAGTAATACGCACTATATTTAGGTGTATTTCAGTTTCTTATTTGCTTATATCAATTCATCAATAATAATGAATAAAACACCAATAGAAATTTCAAATTAGGATCTAAGCATGTGCATGAAGTACCTATATTCTTAAATTATTTCGATGTAAAATAGCACATGATTTCACAATCTAGTCATCTGACATCTAAGACTTAGGAAGGTATTCTGTATTCAATATATTGTAGGTATACTAACTAGTAATCACAAATAAGTTCATGAAGTTATGTACATTTTAGTTTTAAAAGTAGAGCAATTTATAAGTAACCATGTACCTACTTAATTTTAAAGCTTTGAAATCAAAAACAAATCGAAAAATAACTTAAAAAATTCAACGTTTTCAAGTGTCTATAAATAGCGTAAAAAGAACCAAAATATTTAGAAATAATATAAAGTTCAGAAAATGTGTATATTTCGTGAATAATTTAAGTTTTTACAGCTATTCATTTTTTAATAATACCTACAGCAAAAAAACAAAATCGATTTTGTGACAAACTAGTTTTTGCGTAGATATTTAGGCTTTTTCATAGTATTTTTTTTTCATTTTTCCTGATTGTAATAGAAGGTAAGTATTGTGAAATTTTACTTTCGATCGTTCAAATTACTTTTACCAGGTCCGGCAGATCCTATTTTCTACCAGAAGACCACCCTTAAAATTGAAAGTTGAAGCTGTATTACTGCTCCGAATAATAAATGCCAAATGGTGTATGAATATATGAAGAGCGATATGTGATATGTGACTGACACAAAAATTAAAAAAGAAATATCATTCATAGTAAAACCAATATACATTCATCGCTCTGCTCAGAATCCAAAATTTAACGATCAAACTAAAAATATATAGTGTGAAAATGCAAATAGAACAAAAATAGTTTATTTTTTTATTGCATTCACATACGCCGTGTCATGTGTATAATATCAAGTATGTTAAAATAAAATCAACAAGTGGTGACTAAATTGGAAGTATACCCATTAAAATAACCTAACTATGTATAATATTATGTAGGTATTGTTTTTTTTATTTATTTATTATTATAATCAACGCCAGACGGCTTTTACAACATTACAGACAATCTATTGTTAATAGATTATAAAATATACAAATATATATCACTAGATAGTAGATACTAGATAGTAAGTTTTGGAATTACATTATTGATTTTCCAAGGATTTATTATCACAAAATTGTCTAAATGAGAAACTAACGGAGGTGTATTTCCTTGGCATCTCAAGCCTTGAAAAAATCATTAAAAATCAGGGTTTGGTGCATAAGCGCCGAAAGTCAAGCACATATCAGCACAAACGCATAATATAAAAAGACTCCTGTTTGGTTCTGAAATTCCGCGAAGCTGTAGAGTCAGGATAATGCACCTAACAAACCGGAAGATCCCAAGGAATTTTCGTTCAATTATGTAAATTTTTGTTATGCGTAAATATATAATAATTACCTACTTCGATTTGCGAGTATTGATTAACGTTCAATTTATTTAGCTTACGATCAACAACTATAGGTGCATATATTTAACATTACCTAAATAAAATATGATGTGCACATATTGCATACATGCATCCATTAAAATATTGATTACCTACAATAGTATATTTAGTTTTAACACGATAACTACTATAATATACCTACATTGAATAATTATTAACAGGATACGGAGGCCACGGGGTAATATTGTTATAATTATATAAAATAAAACGAGTAAATAATAATAATAATATATTATAATATTAGATAATTAATAAGTAATTATTACTACATCACTGTTTTAGGTTAATTTCATCCATTCTGCGTAATGTCGAGGCCTCCAGCACATCCTAAAGGATGGGCACCGACACCATCGGTGACTTCTCCGCCTGTGTCTTTCCGACCTGCGACCCCAACACGACACTCGCCGATCCACCGTCTCCCACCACCGTACATTCCGTGCCCAAAACCGATGAGGCCCACATCATCTCCATTGCCTGCTGCTGTACCACAACCCTATAGATATCCATCACCGGTAAATTCACCATGGTTTTACATCAGCTACAGAGCATCTATTGCTTGTACAAGATTAGAATTTCTAAAATTAGAAATTTAACCATAAGTTGTACTTTGGGCCGCGGGCCGGTTATTTTTTACTACTCTGTGGCTTATTTTATAAAATAATATATATAACAACGATAAAATAGTAAATCATAGACCGGTACGGTTTTTACACAAAAAATAAAACATGGGATATTAATAATAAGCCTATAGGCCTATAGTTATAACTCTACATTTGTATTTAAATATCAAAATATATTATATCGTTGCTTATAGATTTCAAAATCATTTATATAATATTTTAATTCTTAGTGACCCACAAATGCACTATGTACTACCATTGATTATAAATACTACTAGTACTTGTAATCAATGGTACTACCTACAGGCAACAACTGGCTACTATGCATCACACTTTTTTAATTATTAATTTTATAATTAAAGTGTCCGTCACCGCAAGTATATGAATCGCCTACATCGATGCCGTCGTATAGACCTCGAGAATTTGTGGTGCTTGAAGCTCCGTCACCACAACAGTGGTCAGACGAAGATAACACGACCGACGGCCGTTCAACTGCAGACATAATTGCGCAACAATCGCAGGATTACGTTGATGAAAAATTGGCAGAGTATCAGGCTACGATTTACATGCTACAAGGTAATGATGACAAAATATGTTTCATACATAATAATTATTATGACTGGTAAAAATTCCGCGTGTGCAACTGAACCCTTAAGAATAGTCTTTAAATAACTTATACAGTGAAAGAAAACCAACCTCTTGGGCTTACAAATTGTAGAAACAATTATGTACTCTTTTAACAATACCCATTACTCATTATAGGTAGTCATTATTACATTATCGGTATACAAAGTTAGTCGTGACTGCTTAAAGTGCTTAATAAGACATTGGAAATGGTTGACAACAATTACTGTAATATAACATACCTAAACGTTCTTGAGACGTTTACCAATAACTAATATTATGCCAATTCATTTAAATCGTGTGCATACACAAATCAAATTGTATTTCACAAAGTTTTTTAAACGCATATATTATTATATAAATGACTAAATTCCATAGTGTATACTGTAAACTGTGTACTGTATACTGTGTACTGTATAGTATTATAAAAACTCATAAAAGGTCATAAACAATTAATGAAATGAAAAAACATGCAGACTTTATCTTACTTCCATATTTTAGGTCATTAAGTGTAATATTTATTTTTAGGTCATAAGAAATATATTTAGCACTGATATATTTATGGGAAAAAATAAAAGGCTTTCAACCCCCCCCCCCCCCTATCCACTACTATGGAATTAAGTATATTCCAATATATTTTCTTGAATTTATATGAGAAAAAAATAACTAAAATATGAATGGTAAAAATTTCTTTTTTTTAAGAAGAAGAAGAATAATTGGCATACGTCTGTCTCACCAGCACCACTCGGCACCCATTAAACAATTTTACATTTTTTGTTAATGGGTGGTGTTGGTGCGAGACTTACGTAGTTATTTTGTATCACACTATAGAAAAAGTATGTTATACAAATTGAAAATTATGATACACATCAAATAGTTTTAGAAATGTAGAATCTTTTATTTTCCACACGATATTTAATATTTTTGGTACATTATAGTGATATAGTATTATACCATTATAAATAGGAACTAAGTATATTATTTAGGTGATCTGTGATCTGCAGTGAGTGCAGTGTATCTATTTATATATTTTATAATCATGGTAAATATAAAGATAGTGTATATTTTAACATTTTATAGGGGCTTTTGCAGTCATTATTTTTTTAAATATGACAAGTTACAACCCTTCCTTAAATTATAAACAATTTATAAATCCGTCAATATTTTGAGTAATGATACCTGGAAAAACAATATACTTGAAAACATTTTACATTTACGTGTACGATGTACATTGTACCTACCTACCATGCAGTTAGTAGTTTAGAATAATTATTTATTACTAAACAATTATCATCATTCATCAATTAAATAGTTATTAAATAAATATTAAAATAAATTATATTTTCTAAAAATAAATAATAGATGTAGTGCTTACGTAATAGGTATGCCTATTACAGTTACTATACGTATACCCATATTGCTTATTATATTGTTTTTACAGGAATCTATTTATCTATTAAATATAAGCTACATATAAAACTATAAAAGAAACATTACCATAAAGTCGTTTGCAATTTGAGCCACATCATTAATCTCTTTACTTTATACTAAACATTAATTTGTATCTATTATTTATTATTTACTCACTATACTAACATTTACGGGTGAACCATATCCATATGACATATGACAAACATTATTTCAAAAATTATTAAACCATTTTTTAACATAATTTTAAGTACGTAGTTATAAAAAACAACATTTTATTATTATTTTTATCGTTATAATTTTTAATTTTTATTAGACAACATGCATTTTTTATTCCTTATTCAAAGTAGAATATTTTTGGAGTACTTCAATGTATAATAACCGAATTCTGGGAAAATAGGTTATGAATAATTATACTTCTTTAAAGTTTTGATGAGCGGATCGGATTGGTACAGGGTACCCCACAAAATGTTGGGTCAAACTCCGCTCATCAAAACTTTAAATAGGTAGGTACCTACTATAGTATTACAAATAATAAACAAATTTCCGAGATTTCATTTTTATAGATCGAAATACTCCGAATAATATTCTACTTCGGAATATGAAATTAATTTCTTTATTCAAAAGAATAAAAAACTTAAAAAATGGTTTAAAATATAATTTTTCCCAAAAGGTTGTTTTGTAACGACTTTAAATTATTTAAAAGAAATATTAAAAACAATAGTGTGTTCTGAAACAATGAGTGTCTATTAAGTTAAATGGGTCATTCTGTATATAATATACCTATTACCTATATAACTTTAGTATTTCTCAAATACATTTACGATTTACCTATTTTACTTAATTCACTGTCCATCCCAATTATTACTGTCCACTGATATAATCACTAGGATTGTAAATTTATAATATAATGGATTGTGATAGTCCTTTCATTTATCTAGTCTATTTTGACTTCTTAAATAGATAGGTAAATACCAGCTATTATAAACGTATCAATATACAGTTATATTTATTTTGGCTAACTTGTTATTATTTTTTCTGTCTACTTCTTATTTTTTTGCAAAATTTTAAGAAGAAATCGCAATATAATTATGAAAAATATTCGAATGATCAATTTTTTAATGATAAATAATAGACATCAAGATTAAAGAATATCAAACGCTCTCTGATTAGATATAAATGTATAATGGTCAGATAGTAATACAATTTATTAATAATATTAATGTTAAATTACTTTTATAGTATGTCCACACAGTATAAACTTCGTAACATTATTAGTAAACAATGAGTTCAATTTATTCTTGGTTTGATTAACCTAGTATATAGATAAAAATACAATAAATAATATAACCATGAAACGTCTTTATAATAAATAATGATATAAATTAATTAAATAGGTGATTAAATAAAACTTTATTATTTAATTATAATGATAATATTATGGTATATTGTTTATTCTACATTTTTATTTTAACAGAAATAAATTGGTTTTTCTTGAAGTACCTGTGTAAGTAACTTATTTTACATTTTAGGTTAAAAATCGATGGTACACTGGCTAAACATGTCCATACAGTAATTCTATATAAATCGGAGACTGAAAACAAATAGTATTTTAAAGTTTTAAACACGTAATAACTAATAAATTACTTACTCATTTTTTTTATAATTTGTAAAATATTAGTTATATCACGTAAAGATGGTAAGTAAGGAAGAAATAAGTAGGTATTTTAATAAATCTTCTCGGAATCGTTGTGCCGTCACTCGTCAGTATACATAATGTAATGATATGATTTGAATTTATTAGTTATTTATTTATATAGGGAATGCTTTATTTTTACTTACTTTGACCTAATAACGAAAATCAAATAAAACATTCGGGGAATAAAACAATTGTAAGCCAGAACACGAACAATACAAATTGTTCCCCTACCAACGGTTTTTTATACCGGTTGGACTATACGGTACACCAAATACAAGGCTGTTAGTACGAATACTCCCACGTTTATAAAAAGTCTTATTCATTGCGAGCAACAACAATTTGGTGTCAGCTGTGGCATGAGTATTACACCGCAGGCGATGTGTGAGAGACAAACTGAGGCCACACAATCGTCTGTCACATTGGCGAAGGACATACATAATTATTATATTATGCCATGTATAGCAATGTAGGTATACTTACCTATTCATTTTTATTATTATTTATCAATTCCAATATCAAAATAGCTGGTATACCTGTATTGGCTGTACGCCTGTACCTATGAGTTAGATAGGTACTAAGATATTGAATTTCATAAAATAACCACACCGGATATTTTACAATATTTCAAGACGATTGGGAATATTATTAAGATAATATTGAGACATTTTTGTAAGAAAAACTAAGAAGGAAAACATTAGTCTACAACTTTGAGAGAATTTAAAAAAAACTATTAAGTACTTTATAATTCACACACATGATAGTTATTGATCTTAACTGAAGTTAATATGTATAAATATGTACCTATTAAAACAATACATTTTATAGGTATTTTATTTTTTAATTGATTTAATATAAAAAACAAATTCACATTCCCTATTACTTAAAAATCAAAATAATTTATCTGATTTTCCCCAAATGTATAGAATCAAATATTGTTATGATTTTAAAAATTTTAATTTAATATTATATGATTATTTTAAACTAAACTAGTGTACAAATATAGGTATACGGTAATATAAGGTAGGTAGGTAGGTAGGTAGTTAATAGGTATGTTGTTTTTTTGTAGTTGTTTTTCAATAATTAAAATATTTATTATTTGAATCAGAAAGCTTGTCATAATTTTGAAACTATTTATATTTTGTTGTAATTTAAAGTTATTATTAAATTATTGTATACACCTAATGGTTACTAATTAAGTAAAAAACATTAAAAAATACAAAATAATTCAAATTTGAAACAACTGCTATTAAATTATATAATTATTATTTTTTTTGACGATAGATAAGTACATATCATATATTTATAAATACTTTTCAGCTGCATTTACAATTTAAAATATAATTCTAAAAATGTAACCGTCTGAATAATTCATTATAATAAAATTATGATAGATTTTATATTATAAGAATGGCTAAGTGCTATTAATTTCAACGTCATTATCGCCGTACTTAGCTGTTATAGTACAATATATATAATTTTTTCACAGAACGTTCCAACAGGATTTAACTGAAATAACACAAATTTGAAATTACAATTAAAAAAGTTAACTGAAAGTCTTACCAGTAGCATAAAGCAATTGCGTACAAATAAAACATTTATTGTGTTTATTGAGTTACTCAATATGACAATATGCATACATTGTAACATTTGTACCTATAGTTATTCTAAAATTAAAATTTTAAAAAAGTGAGTAAGTACAGAGACTAGAGAGGCAGAGTATGTCACGGTGTTAGAAGTTTGTTCATCGTCCCTTCGGTCCTCGGACAGGATAGTGTATTATTACAGTCTTCGATTTGAATGCAATGATTCCATTCGATAAAAAACGGTTCTGAGTGGAAAATTAGTGTAACAATCAGTAATTTTTAATTAGTACTAATTAGTATGTTTAATAAATAATATTATATAATTTGAAATTAGATTCATAAATTTTGTTTATGTTCAATAGTAAATTGAAGAAATATAAATTCAGAATACTTCATTTTTTAGTGGTTATTTTAAAATTGTATTCGTTTCAATGTCGATAAAAAAAGCGTTAGAAAAAAAATATCTTAGTAATAGGGTATTTTGGTGGTTTTTCCCGTGGCGTTAAAAACTATTGAGAAAATCGAAAAATGACCTTTCTAAATTACCATCTTGATCATATTTGCTAACAAATAAGATACTATATTATGTTAACATATTATGTTGAAATCGTAACACTCCTTCTGGTAAAAATGTTGCTTACAAGATAAAAAAAAATAAAAATTAACATCATTGTAAGACCACTAGCTTCCTTGTTCCGCTCAGAATCTAAAATTAAAAGTAATTACATATTTATAATAATTACATGATAATATATTATGATATTAATATCAAGTTGGATATGCGTACCTACATTTTAATAATACATATAATATTTATTAATTATTATAATATAGGTATACCTACGTATCAAGAATATTATTATTATTTATGTTTTATAAAAATATAACTAACGTTATAATAGTAATTGTGATTTCATAATATTATATTAACATACCTATAACTTCAAAGTTCTAACTAACAAATAACAATACATAATAAAATCAAAACAAGCATTTTTAAATTACAGCAATAATCTGGACAGGCGTGGTTTTGACCATAATCTGCCTGTTTTTGTAAGATAGTGATTAGATAAATATGATACATATTATTGCTAGGTTGCATAAGCAATTTATTAAATTTAGTGGTTCACTAAAAATTTAATGGATCAATCGTGAGCCACTAAATCTTGTTTAAGGGACTATTAGCTCACTATTGATTCATTAAATGTTTTGTGTAACCCGGCATAAGTATATTATACATTTTTTTCTCTCCCATTTAAATTTAAAATTAAAAAAGAGTAAGAACACGTACGTTAGTAAATTAAACAAATTTACCTATGTATTACAATTAATTGTATTCATAGGCGTGCGCAGCCCTCTTGTTCAGGGTATGCAGAAGCAGTGGCGGATCCAGGAGGTGGGGGGGCAAAAGGGACATTCCCCCCCAATCGCCTTAGTTTCCCATTGTTTACAGTGTTTACACTGTGTTTAGCCAATTTTGTACTTTTTCCTCCCCCCCAAATTAAGCGCTGGATTACCACAGGCACCCCCTGAAAGTTATTTTAAGAATGTAAAATTCTGATAAAATATATACACAATACACAAATAGTTTCGAGTTTAAACATAATAATATGTACACTCCTGGGCTGCAATATAATTAGTAATTATTTTTTTTGCGCACAAAAATTTTTTTTCTAAAAACGATTTTGCCCCTCAAAGAGCTTCAGAGTATGCAGCTGCATACCCTGCATACCCCCTGCGCACGCCTATGATTGTATTTGGTAGCCGGTACGAATATAATTAAAAATATAAATTATTATATTTTTATATTATTCGTTCCCCAGAACGTATAATATTATGGGTTTCTATTTAGTATCAAGTCCAAAATTCTAGAAAAAAACATTTCATATTATGAATAATTTTAAACTAATTATTATTTTAGTATAATATAATATTATATCCGTATTATATAATGATTATCTGAAATCACGATTCAGAGAAGATATTATATTCTCTACGTCGTGCCTGGATTCCTACCTATTATAGATCTATTTTACGAACTATTCTCAGTTAATTGTTATTGTTATTAATGAACTATAAATTATTTAAAATTATATAATTCAAATGATGTATTATGAAAATTTGATTGTCGAATGATATTCTTTTATGAACCATAGCTGTTAACAAATTATTTATTAACACAATAACACGAATAGAACGAGGTCAAAAAAATAAACAGTATAATATTAGGTAATATAATAATCATTTTAATACTATAGGCAATAGCGTACGCAGGATTTTAGTTCGGTTAGGGTTTTACCTGAGTAAATAATTTATATTATTTTTTTCTTAGCAGTTTTTATATAACAAATCATAGTTAGTCTCAAATTTAGTCTACATTTACAGTATTTAATCTGGTTATCTATAAAGCCTCTTCGGCCTGTTATAAATGTGGTAATAATCGATGGACGACGATACACCATCGATTATGGCAGACGTTTAGCAATGTTCTAAATCAGTCAAAAAAAAACTGAAACTATGATTATGTCTTATTATGTTTTATTTTATGTCTTTGTCATATTCAACAATTTATTTTATATCTATTAAAAATAACCGCAACAATTTGTCTGTCATCTGTGTGACTGAGTGTATGAAAATGGTGGTAAATATGAATTTTTTGTAGAAAAAAGAAATTTTAGGGGGGGTCAGAACCCTAGAACCCTACCCCTGCGTACGCCACTGACTATAGGGTTTATTACCTACACCTATGAAGGGTGATTTACCAAGCCTATTGCTCACTCCAATTATTCCTGAAATAATGAATTTAGTTCTGGAGTTTAGGTAAGTTATCCTTAGACCTTATATTAAGATCATAATATCGTAGGATTTTTTAATACATTCAAGTTTTAATATAAAGGTGCGTCAAAATGTTCGAAAACGTCATCAGATCAAAATAATTTATAGTAAAAAAGAGTGCAGGTCCCCATTTTAAATAATAAGTTTTCAATGTTTGGATCTCCACAGGATTCAGTTTAAACAACATACATATTTATAAATCTGATTAAGAATTTGAGAATATGGTTTTTATTCTTAATTCTAATTAGTAATTGGTATACTTAAAAATTACAAACATCAGAATTTTAATAAATGTTTCATTAAAGGAAAACATTAGGGGGATCATTCTTTAAATAAGTATGCATTTTTTCTATTAAAATTAAAAGTTTTGTACCATTATTTTTAGATTACTTTTTTTAGATTACTCGAACACGCATTATAATAATATCATAAACGAACACTCCCGAATAGCAACACAAAACAAAAATAATTACTCTCGTCAAATCACACACTATATTTTTTTTAGCCACCAAAATGTATTATATAATACCGATATAATATATATTATATTATATATGCAAAAATTATACAAAATTACGTCGTGTAGTAGTTACCTATAATAAAATCAGGTCGAGTCTTTATTCATACGTAATACGTCGTGCGCGTATCACAATGTGTATAATAATATACCTAATATGGACTCTCTGATCGTATTAAATTACTCGTAATGTATTATATTTGGCTGCAATAAAAAAACAACACAATAAACACACTGACACACAAATCGAGAATACGGTTTTAATTACCCGGACACGGCGTTTATATTAGTAGTCGTAGTGATAACAGAGTCGAATGTTTACCAGATCGATATTATAATAGTAACATCATAATGGCACACACGCGTTGTGTATTTTACGTCGTCTGTAGTTAGGCCGTAGCGTTTTTTGGGGTCATTATGCACCGCGAACACGTGGTTCGGCGGCGGCGGTCCTGCGCTCCGGCGAAAGTGAAACTTTTATTGACGTTACGCCGGCTCCGGCCCGGCAGTGCGTACACGAACAACAACGGTATAATATCCGTGCAAAAACACGCAACTCACGAGATCATAAACTATACGTGTGCTAGTCGAAATGCCTTGAACGAAAATACAATATTACCCGGACCGAGTACTGTGCTAGACGGTGGTGGAAAATACCTAAAAAAAAAAACGTTTGAAACATTTAACCATTATTGTTATAATTTTTGAAACGGTATCATGTGTGTATAGTGTAGACGGGTTTATATATGTTACATACGACGCGACGTGGTGTTTACAATAGTTTCGATTCGAATACAAAAATTGTACGTCCGGACTCCGGAGGCCCGTGAGTAGACGGCCTTGTGAATGATAACGCAAACACGTCTGTATCATAATAATTATTAGTTATTACTAAATTACGCGTAGGTGCGTAGGTATATCTTGACGTAACCAAACGTGTTCAACTTTTTTTTCCAATCATTTAAGAATTTAAGATGATGACATTTAACTACTATCGTAATATTGTGTATTTTATGTTTTCAAATTTCCCCGTTGTCAACCCTTACGTAGCTGTCGAAAAACATGTTAATTCCTCTTTATGAGTAGGACACGGTAGCTTGGTTCGTCATACCTCCTCGGTCGAAATAATCACTCCAAGTCTCCCATTTAAAAACGCAATGGATTCGGTTAATTTTCGGCAAAGTAAAATCGCCGACGGTTTCGGACTAATCGGTATACGGTCATGCTCTAATTAATGCCATCACCACCGCAACGATTTGACACGTTTCAAACAAATGTAGAAATTATACTATCATTTTTACTTTAAATACCTATAACGTCCAAGAAATCACACAATATTTTTTACAAATATTTTTATGTAGCTATACATTTGAGTATTTAACAATCGTATAAAATTATTTAATAAGTAATGAAATTACGAATTTCTTTATAAATAATCACTGAAAACTTTTACGAAGACTACTATTTTCTACACGTCAAAACGATATAATTTTTAAGAATTTCTGAAAAAAAAAAACATCGCGAAAACTGAATATAAATTTGATAGGTATTTTAATTAATTAATGTTCCTACGAAAACTAAATCGTCAGCGGTGTTTCGATTCGAGTCAAAACAAAATATTATACTAAAGTAGGTACCTACTAAAATGTCATTGACTTTGTTTTTCTAATATAAAACACTCTATTAAATCGATATACCTACTTAGGTATTTATACGATGGGAAATATTTGTTAAAGTATTCGTATATGTTTAGTGTTACGATTTTTCACATAATTCCGTCTATCAAATACAAATCATAATGATGTTATTATTACCTATAGTATCGTCACATATTATTGTATTATTACCTATTACTATTATACACCATATAGATGCTTGGCGCCAGCGGTAGGAATAGTGGGAAGTAAGAATAATTTGAAAGGGAACGATAATATTATAGCGATAGTTTTGCGATTTTTCCGACTTTCCGCGATCATAACTACACACGTCGAGCAGTCGTTGCCTGCAGTCGTAGTGCTGCTGTGTTAGACATCGTATTTTCGTCTGTTACATATTATATTATTATTTGGATGAATTCGATTAATGAGGCAACACTGTGCAAAACATATCGTGTAGAACCGGCGTTGTACAATAATATACACTTTGAACCGGTTCCCCGGCAGTCCGGCCATCAGTCGTTGCGTGCCTACTGTTGTAGTACTACGGTCCGCGGTCAGTGTGTAACGACGCGTCGTTAGTTTGTTTGATATGATATTATTATCCACGTAAAGTATAATAATATTATACTATTCATTTTTGATTTTTACCATATATACATTATAATATACTGCGGAGATCGGTCTGAAAACCTTATTGAGTGCAGTTGATATAATATAATAATATAGAAGCGGTATCATGCGCTGAGGTCGGCGAAGGGGAAGAGTCTATAACATGGACAGGCCCAAGAGGCCTTTTTTTTCGTTAAAAACGCCGAAAAAAGATGAACCGTCGTCCCAAGATAAGGTGCCTACGAAAAAATCTTTCAAGGATAAAGTAGATTTTTTCGAAAAGAGCACCGATTCTAAAGATAGTCTGCAAGATGCTGGTAAATTTCGGAATAATTTTAATTACTTTAATATACTCCTGTCTCCTGCAGAACGACTGTGATCAAACGTTGTATATTGGTACATAATATATTGTAAGCTCTATATTAAATGTAAGACATATCATATTTTTCTTAGTGTCATCACATACATTATAATGTTTTTTAGAGTTGTGTGTGTGTGTGTGTGTGCGTGTGTTTCAAATAGAATTTAAATGTAACTATTACCTGTACCTGTTATATGGGGAAATGTACATACAACTTAAAGATTTCATCCCTGTTTAATGTTTCCAGAAAATTATAAAAACTTGAAAAAACTTAATTAATTGATGGTGTAGGACGTAGGTGCCCGTCATTTAACGCAGTCGTCGGTAAATTCAACTGTTGTAATTTAGAAAGTTATAGACTAGAAATGTTCACCGATTATTCATTTTAGTATTGTTTATATAGTAGGTATACGTTGTATAATTTCTTGCACAATTTAAAATGGTTTTGGGCTGAGCAATAACAACTTTTATTAAGTAAAACAATTAAATAAATAAAAAAATAACTGTAAACTAACAACTAGTCCTACTGACTGCAAGATGTGACACTATGACATAATCGAATTATTTTTTATGCATATAATAAAGAAAATAATATTGATATTATAATAATAAGTAATGATAATTTTGAAAAAGAAAAATATTACAATAGTATAGGTTAGGTTAGTAAACGAATTGTTTAGAATTTTAGATAGTATTAAATAGTACTAAACTGAGTAGATCCTTGGATATAGGTATGGAATAAAATCACAAGAATTAATAACATTAATGTAGTACCGGCGTAATAATAAACAATAATTAATTGAATAGTATTTTCAAAATAATTTAAATATTAATAGGTACCTAGTGTCTTTATTTTAATAATTTAGTGCCTATGATATTATAATATGCTACGAAGCGGAAGTGGCCGTAAACTGAGTCCCAAATAATCCGGTAAATATTTTGTGGCTAGATAAATCGGGTCCAAAAAATTTTAACGTGCTAGGTAAATTGAGTCCCGAGTAACAATATAATTTATTTTTCGAAAAAATAACTTATAAATAACTACGATATACCTCCGTTAAAAGATAGTCCCTACATAGGTAGTATATTATTTCAACGTGTACTGCAGTGTATCACCAAGTAGTGGCGCGTTTCTTGCTTAAATAAAAATATTTCATGACTAGAATTCGTTAAAAACATATCAAATACACTTTTACCCTGTACCTACCAAAGTTAGTGTATTTTTTCATTTTTGGTATTTTTGGTTTTAAACCGTTTTTCTGTCAAAACGATGTTTAAACAAAATAAACGGTTTAAGTTTTTTACGGTTAAAAACAATGTTTTAAACAGTATATTAGGTATTTAAAATAACTAAAATAAGTAATTTACTTATATGTTAATATGACGTGTACTAGTATAGTAGTACCTAAATGTTTCACTCTTTATTTATAACTTATTTTAAATCTTAAAAGTATTTGAAATGTATTTAAAATATTTTTTGAATTAAGGTTTTATGTGGACATTTTATTATTATATAGGTATAATGTATAATATATTATTATTATTATTTTTTTTCATTGGTCTTAAACCCGGCAATTGAGGCCATTAGTTCTAGGATGGTACTGTAGGGTTTTTGAGATGGCAGGGAACGGTCGGGGGAACACGTTTTAGTGTTTGGCAGAATTTTCAAGTGGGCACCTGTAGGTATCTGCCATGCTCGGGCGGGGGATGGCGGCTTCTCTCCAGACACCGTGACTGCGCTAAGAGAAGTGCCGACCGTGACCTAGGTTCGAACCGGCGACGGTGCACGTCGCAACCGACGCCTTAGTCCGCTCGGCCACTCTGTCTCCCAATATATATATTAACTATTAAGTAAAAACATTTTAGATTTAATAATTTATTCAATAAAATGAAAAAAAAAATGAAAATGAAGGATGATAAAAGATATAATTATTTAATACTTACTTAGCGTTTTGTTCTGAAGGATATCTATTATTATTTATTATTAATAATAAACTAAAAATAAACACAATATTCACCTGGATTTTACACAGGATTCATGTTTTAAAGATAACAACCCTGGTACCTACCTAAAAAAAAAAATAGTTATAAAATAAAAATAAAAATTTTTAAAAACTTCAATTTGTATATTATATTATATACCTACACTTAATTGTGATTTTTATGTTCAAAATGTGAATTAAAATAATAGGTAACCTGATCTAACCTATTAAAAACATATTAAATTACAAATACATTTTTACCCTGTACATAATAAAAAATAATAGTAATAAAATAAATAAAATAAAAATTTTACTTGGAATTTATTTATTATCATATACTTAATTTTGAATTTTATGTACAAGTACAACATTAAAAATTAAAATAATTATTAAAAACAAAAAAAGCACATGCTTAAGCCTGTAAAAGTGAGAATAAAAATGTGCTTTTTGGAAAACTCCATAAATTTTTTCAAACCCGGGACTCAATTTAGAACAAAAACGATGTTTTGGACAAATTACCCAGCCCCGTTGCAATGTTACAAAATATTTAGTAACAATAAAATTTAATAAAATACCCATTATAGGTATTTTGATAGAGTATAATAAATGTATGGTTAATTATGTGTTTTGATTAAAAGCTACAATTAAATATTAAATGGGTTACACATTACCTATAGGTACCTACGTCAGATTTTACAAGCAACACTCGGTGTTATTAAATTAATTCCAAAGGTAGAACCCAAATATCATTTGTTTAAAAATTATTACTAATGAGTAATCAATAATCGCTATTTTAAATAAATTGATATTTGATTTAGAAATTGGAAAAAGTTTTGAAGTAGGTATAATAATAAACATTTTATTATGGATGCCTTCAGAAAAATCTAAAAAAACATCATGAATATTAAGTTTTGCGATAAATGATTTTTATCTATAAAATTGTCGTTAACTTGACGCAACATCCTTTTAATCTATGTCAGGCAATTATTTTTATATTTAGAAACATCAACAAATAATATAGAAAAACTTTCACATTATACGGAATGTGTTTTACGAGGTCCTGGTATTATATTAAAATTATAGTTTTAAAATATCTTATATACCTACCTATATTTTTTTCATTAGCCTACCTTTAAAATATATATTTATAACCTACTTATAAATGGTTTCAAGTTGAGTATTTTAAATTATAAAAGAAATTTTTGTACAATCCAAAAAAAAAATATAATTTTTTAAAAGTTTTTTGATTTCTAATATCATTACCTAACACGGCATATTGGAACTACATTATGTAGGTACCGTTATTTTTAATGATAAATTATATCGATCGCTAAACATCGATTAGAATAATATAGAACTATACTATCCGTTTTGCAAGGAGAAGAAACCCTATTATTATACTGAAGCATAAATCATATAATTATATCTATCGTCTTATTAAACCGGTTGTAAGTATTTACTTTTTTTGATTGTGTTGAAGGTATTGGAAATTATCAGGTATTTTTCAATTTGCACTGCGTGGTCTTTTTCGCAATAACGAATTTGAAATTTTGATGTATTATCATTTATCAATTATGTCACATATCAACAATTATTGATTTTTTAAATTAAACACACCAAAATAGAAAACTTGTTATTGTAATCTCAATATTTTCATTAGGAAACCGTAGAATTACCAATTAGTTAACCTATACCAATATGGACTTATCTTGATGTTTCTTCTCATACATTTAATTCATAATTGTATAACTAAATTGACCTTTAATTTTATTGATAAAATAAATCTAATAAAAAAACCAATTGATGTACCTCCTATTCAGAATAAAAAAAGATATTATTTAATCTATTTATCATTTGGATAATTGGGTATAATTACAACTTGATATAATGCTACCTATTTTTACTTCACCGATAAAAAAAGGCGAAAGTATAATAGGTATTCTGCAGTACATTAGGTGTCGATTGTAGGTACCTCGTTCTTTTGGTTATGTCACTGTAATGTACGGTGTACCTACCTATGTGTTAAATTTGAAATCAATGATAGGTAAATATTGAAATAAATAAATAATTAATAAATAAAATGAACCATTGCATACGAAAATTGATTCTGAGTGAAGACACAGTTACCAAGTATTTATTATACTAAATTGAATAGTACCTACCTAACTAGTTGAATTAATTTTTGCCGAAAACATTCCATTTATTATTTTATTAAAATTTAACTATCTGGTAGTTATCTGTATTCTGTAATAGTATATACCTATCAGTTTATAATATATTATTGTTATTAACTATTGAGTCAATACCGGTTTACTGTAGAACATAATTTACTTTCGATTGTAGTAAACAAGACAAATCCATAAAATAAATCTGAATATTTTGAAGATTTCATTCTAACATTGTGTACCTACATAAAATATAATAGTATACGTAATGGTTTCAAATCTCTACGAAAAATATTTTTTTTATTACAACAAAATAGATAACTAAAATTGTTATTCTTCATTTAAATATATAATTTAGTACAAACATGAATTTGTTTTTAAAAAAAAAATTGTACCTAAGTACCTACTTATATATTTTTTTTTCATTTTTTGTTTCCACTATTAAAATTATAATTTTACAAATTTTTACCTACAACATTTTTCAAACAATTTTGACGGATTTTGTCAAAATTTCAACTTCAAAGGCTTATAAAATAAAAATCATGCTTATATATCTTTAATATTTTAAATAGTTATAATAAAAATTTACGAGGAATCTTATATTAATCTTTTACCCAAATGACTGGGTGAAATGATTTTTATTAATATGTATAAGGAAAAACTAAAAAAAAACGAAAATGTTAAACGTCTATAAATAGCTTCAAAGGAGTCAAAATAATTTGAAAATTATGCAACGTATAAAAAATTTTCATATAAACATTTGGTGAACATTTAAAGTATCTACTATTATCACTTATTAGTTTGTGAATTACAACATCGAAAAACGATTTGGTCAAAAAACTGGTTTTGTGTAGAAATTCGAGAATTTCGAAATTATTAAGAAAAGTAGGAATTTGACATTTTTTTATTTGTGATGCCCCAAAGTAGGTAGTTACCAACTAGATTCACTTTCCTACCTGAAAAAAATCAAGTTGAAAGCATTTTTTTTTCTCTAAAAAAACACACACACACACACACACACATTGTTAAACCAATACATTCATTGCTCCACCCAGAATCTAAAATTCAATATATTATTTTCGTTTCACGACACACTGAAGAGTAAAGATTAATGTATATATATATATATACAGATACCTACATATTATAGGTAGGTATATACTATATATAGTACATTCAAATTCTGAAGCTGTACTCTAAACCAGTAATCACACACGTACGGGTAATCTATAGGAGAATCAAATGAATATATTGAGTACAAAGCACGTATTGTTTTGAAAATTATTTTATTGTTTAATTTTGTGAGGTTTACACTTTCGCTTATTATAATCAAAAATTCTTTTGTGCCTGCTTACTTTGATAAATTTCATTAGGGACATTATTATACTAAGTGATCAATATTCAACGCAACAATGCGTATTATATATTTATATACTAACCTAATCTATTTTTTTTTTTTACATAATTACAATAAATATTACAAAATATTTAAAAAAAAAATCCAACCCTTCTTAAATTTTTAAAACAATCACAAAATATATAGATACCTCTTCCGAATACAAAATATTACAAGGTACCTGTAATACTGTGGATATTTTCACTTACTTATCTGCAGTTGTAGTAGTTACAGGCACGACTATATATACTCTATACTAAAAAACACGAACGTTTAACAGTGTTACAACTGCAGTTATGACTATCATAACAGTTGTTATAAACATGTAGAATACCGAGAGGTGGTTTAGGAGGTTTGTGGAAACACAATCCTGTAGCACATATGAATGACAACACCGACATGCATGTACCTATACCTATAATATTATTAATTATAATGATTGCACTATTCTTATTTTACATTGGTGTGTGCGACCTACAATCGCTCAATTCGTAGATTTTCCTTTTCGATTTTTTAATACACAGATGATTTGTACCTAGAATATTGGTCACCATTTTTTTTTTCATCCTGGTAGGGACGTTATTCTAACTTATTGATGATCATTGTGGTAATGTACTAGTGTGCATATTGCGTCTACAGTTAAATCCACCGAAAGTATTATTGTCACTTAAGTGTGGCATTGTTTAAATATTCATTGTGTTTCTTAAAACTATAAAACAATTTCAGCTTTAAAATAGGAAATAATATTTGTATAATTGCATGCAATGAAATAAAAATATAATTTTAAAAGAGCTTGCCAACAAACTATATTGCATTTTGTTAAGAAATGATAAATCATTATTTTATTTCAAAACTATAAATAGGTTTCTCAGTTTGTATCCAAAATATATAAATACAATATTTTTCTTAACAAAATTATTAGTAGTAAAAATATATTCTCTGTGAAACTTAGATGCCAAAAAATAAACTTAACAATCGATT
The DNA here is from genome assembly GCF_005508785.2 of Acyrthosiphon pisum. Taxonomy (NCBI): domain Eukaryota; kingdom Metazoa; phylum Arthropoda; class Insecta; order Hemiptera; family Aphididae; genus Acyrthosiphon; species Acyrthosiphon pisum. Next base: position 28,340,386 of record NC_042496.1, read on the forward strand.
TGATACGAAAAGTGTTATATTATGATTATGTTTTTATCATACGAGTATGATAGATAAATCTTTGCAGTCGTCAAATTAAATTATTGTTATGGAAGTATATGGAAATACTTAACATTTAAGTAAACATTGTTCAAATAAATATTGTTAAATGTGTTAAAAGGCGTTTAATATAGACAATGTAGGTACAGCTCTGTATTATTAAAGATTAAACCATAGTATTATAAAGGCAAGATTTTATGAAAATATTTTAAATTTGTTTATTTTTTATAACGAATCAAAAAAATGCATATAATATGTATTATAAATATGTTAAAAATCTGTATGTTTACAATATGGTCGGGAGATTAATTAGAATGTGGGTGTTAACTATATTGGTAATGATATAGTTTTTATTTTTATATTTACTAAACATTTATTTTTTATACAACATTACTTTGATGTTTGCCAATTATACATGATAAATATTATGACCAACCAATATGATCACAGTCGTAATATTAAAAGAGAAATAAAATAAAATTGATGTAAACTTTCACCAAGTAGCTGTTGGTGGCGAGGGATTGCGTGATGGGTCGGGTGATGAAACGTTTGAAGAAGTACTTGAAGAACGCGATATATATACAAAAGATGGTCGGAAAAAGGGCAAAATGGCCATCGTGAACATGGTGACAGTACACAAAAGTGTAAAAACTATTAGTAGCCCGGAAGCAAGTCCCGTTATCAAACATTCGTTATCATTTGACCGAGAAGGTTCAATAAGCAGGTCTTCATCCAGAGATAGTCTTTCATCCCCGAATACTTGGAGAAAATCGTTCGTCGGTACTCGGTCACAATTTGACTTACATATTGAAGAAATAAAAAGTAAGCAATGTCCTGGAATATTAAATGTTTAAAAAAGTTATTAAAACTATTTTATTAACACATTTTAATATTTTATACTATTACTATATATCTATATAATTTATACATATAAATAATTAAAATACTACATTAAAAAGTAGTATATTTTGCACAGTAAAAATAAATATCATACAAAATAAATTATATAGCCTATTGGTGGACTTAAGTTAAGATTTGTAATATTTTTCAAAATAGACTTCGATGTGACTTGAGTTTACTACCTACTATACCTGCCTACATAATTCCGGACTAATCCCTATATAACTAGCAATCAAAACGGAAATTTTTTAATTTTTCAATAATAATCTTTTTATCTCAATTTAATCTTTAAGAACTCATTTTAGTTTTGAAAAACTATTCGACATTTTAAAATGTGCGTATACAGGTAATATATTTTTACAAATTCGCATTACATTTGTTTAAAACATATTAGGTACCTATATATTCTATAATGACATTACTAGGATTGAATTCGCTAAAATGTCATAGTAATAATGATTACACCATTCAACATTCGTGTTTTATTCATTTTGCTAATAGGTATATCGTGTGTATATTAGGTGTGCTAATAGATATATTCATGTGTAAGAGTATATTGTTGCAGTAATTTGTTATTACTTTTTTTTTTTATTAATTTTAGTCCACTCCCCGACGAATAATCTGACAAACATAACATTATAAATTATAATATAATCCATATAATGACGGCCTGATTAAAAATCCGACCATACAACAATCTATTTATAGAGGATGACATTAAAATAGCAACAAAAAAGTTTAATCGATTTCAGTGAACTTTTAGAAAGTAAATTTTGTGCAGTTTATATATTATCTTATTTATAGCCATTATAGCCGCTGTCCCCGGATGAATTAGGCTATCGTGAAATCATTCGCCGTCCAGTTACTCAGCCAACATATAAAAACCAAATTGAAAGTTCAAGTGACACACACTTGTAGATTTAATACTCAAACTAAATATTAATGTGAAAATGTAGCATCATACATAAAACAGTCTTATTAATTTGCTATATTTTAATCATATAATAACTTGGAAATTAATGGGAAACACTGTAAAAAAAAAACCATTATTTAATTTGACTTTATAATTATTTCGATACTGTAAGACATCAATTACTTATTATTACCTCAAAAGTTAATTTTTTTAAATTTATTTTGAGAATATACTTAAACGAAACCTTTTGAAAATAATAACGATGGTCCAATTGAAATTTTGTCGTTCAGTAGATCAATTAAAATAATATTTCTATGAGAGCTTCATAAACGTTCAATTATTTGATTGTCTAATATAACTTAAAGTATTAACTACGATTTTAAGTCACGCGATTTCAAAATAGTGCTGTTTTAATATACTATAGCCGTTAAGGCTAAATATGGGTTTCTCGTAAAACTCTGCATATCCAATTATTTATGTACCTACTCTGTTTCTCTACCATTTTTCGGATACAAAATATGACAGATAAGTGATAACTATCCTAATAACATGATCACAATTCAAAAGGTTTATTTTATATAATTATGGTAAACCTACTTTTTATAAAAAAAAATCAATTAGGTATATTTTTTTAGATGTACTTACTCGTATTAATTGTATTATCAATAATAAAACATAATAAATTAACTATATCTAATTGAATATTAAATAAATATGAAAGATAAATATTATAAATAATATGTAAATAATACTAACTTATAAATATTGAGGATTGTGTGTAGCATATACCCATATATATTTAAGTATTAAACAGTGTCCGACAATAAAGGTTACACGAAATATTACTACGCATATTATATTGATTCGGTTTTAATTTTTACTGAATATATTTTTGAAAAATTCAAATTTTTAAACTTTTTTTCGCACATCTGAAAAAAAAATGTTGGGGATTTTTTCAAACGAGTGACTTAATATTTTGTTTTTCTATCTTAAAAATTGACTGATTACAAAATTACGCGGACATGGAGATTGTTAAAACTTTTTAAAAAAATTCAATAAATGCGAACTTCAGATACTAGATCATTAAATCGCTCTCAATCAGTCATTTTTAAAGATAATGAAAAATTATATAAGTCAGTTGCTTAAAAAAATGATCTTATTATACTCATACTTAAGGAGGGGGGAGGGTGGATATTAGCTCGAAAAATAATTTTACTCATAGGTATTTAGAAAAAAGTATTTAAAAAATAAATGTAGCCTATGTACAGTGGCGTAGATATGATTTCTGAAAGGGGGGGGGGATCAAAAAGAAAAAAACAATGTAGTTAAATGGAAGGAAAAAATTGGAAAACCCCCCACCCTTTCAAAACTTTTTACTAAGGTAATAAAAAGCCAACAGGGGGATCTGACCCCCATGCCCCCCTTATCTACGCCACTGCCTATGTATGGATAGTTTAGATAATAAATTATTATAATAATAATATATACCTTTATATATAAAGGCTCTCTAGGTAAGCTATACTAGTATTATATATGGTAATTAGTAATCTTTAGTATAGGTAGTAAAGCGAGTTCTTTATGTAATAAAAAAATCACGTTATCAACTTCAAGGCCATACGTTCCAAATATTTCGTGTTACCTTTATCGTTGAACACACGGTATGATGGACATAGATAAACTTAAATTAGGTATTATTTTATCAGAACCGCTGTTTTACTTTTGATGCTCATTTATTTATTTGATTTTTATTAGATTTTATGATTAAAACAAATTTATTTTTGAACGATGGATGACCTATATAATATTATGTTGACTGTTAATTTACATATACATTACGTATCGACTTAAACGTATAATTATACCTTACCGGCTATTTAAACCTGTTTTGGTTATGATAAGAGTTACATACCTATCCCTATGGGCTATAGGTATACAATTTACCTACTACCTACCATGAAATCGATACATTGTGGCAAATTTATTGTTGTCAGCTTGAAATTTATACGAAATCTTGCAGTAGGTAATCACTGCAGAGAATTAGAATGATACTTATAATAAGATCTAGTACCTGTATAATTATTGCATGTTCTACTTAATTGCTAAATTTTTATTTTTTACAAGTAATATTAGCGTATCTTTTTGCTTAAGCGTAAACGTTATATATTTGAAAATGTTGAATGTTGATTGCATTTATAATTTTACTTGATGGTATAAGAAAGCCGCCCCTTATTAAATTGTATTTATTCAGAAATCCTAAAATATAAAACCGGTTATTTTTATGAATTAAATGTGTGCAAAATTTACAATTGTTTATGGTAAATGTTCAGTTTTTTTTATTATTTTCATGCCGTCTTGCCGTCATTGAATGTAACATGTATTGCATGTCTGTGACTAGTTTCTTAATGGTTTATTGTTGAAAAAAAGTTTTTAACATCAAACGATTACCGTTTATCTAATTAAAACACGTATTAAAAGCTTAAAGCTTTGCCATACAATATATATATACATAATATATAATATATTATTATAATATGTGCATGCGTTAAAAGTTAAAAGTAAACTTGTATAGATACCTACATTGATTCTAATCTAAATAAAACAAGTACGCGACGTGGGTTGTGACTTGTGGGTATGAAAGTTAAAAAAACAATTGGTTGAAATATCATAATATTCAAACTAACTAGGTATTCTTTGTCACTTATGAGATATATATTGTATACGTCCTATTGCAAATGTTTGAAGTTTAATCGATTTACCTACACCTAAATCCGAATTCAAAATTTAATTTGCATATTTTTGCACATTTTGAGGTTTTTTTTATTTATATGCATATACTGCATATTATAATATAATATATATAGTAGGTTAGTAATACTGCCCTACTAAGACTAATGCCCGTATACGCCAAAAATTGAAAAACAGGTTTTTTTATACTGTAATTTTCTAAATTTAATTTCAATTTTTTTATGTGCTAAGCAAAATCATCGTATAAGCCATTATTTACGAGATAAACAGGGAAATGCATATACGGTTTTCTAAAAAGTATGGAGTTTACTAAGCAAAAAGGCAGTATCCACCATGTACTAAGCCAAAAGGCAGTAAGTAATCTCACTATACGACTTTTTTGCTTAGTATGGGTTCACATACGTCTTTTCCGCTAAGGAAAGGACATCTATTTTTCAGCCGTATGTGACTATTTATAGGAACATTAATAAACATACGTAGTAAACAACATTCAAGTTTGTATTATTTTACTAAGCAAAAAAGCCATAAGTCCATTTAAGTCAGTTCTAGACAGTTTAGAGTTACAAAATATATTTTTTTAGATTCTAAATAAAAAACTAAATAAGTCTCATTTCATTTTTAGTTTAATTCAATACAATATAAAATAGTAGGTACAACTACGCAATTTAGAAAAAAGCTACTTTTCTCAAAACTTTAAAAATGGCAGAATAGGTATATAATATATGTTGAAATCGTTAAATTGAATTACTTTTTAAATGTATTTTGATGTTATTAAATATATAATATGCAAGGTATATTGTGTTATTTTAGCACAAATTTCAGTACCTATTTTTAACCGCATATATGGATGCATGCATATTTTGGTAGTTTTCAGTCATACATACTCTTCCAGGCCCTACATGTTAATATATTATAATCGTTTCACTTATTTTACAGGCTTTACCCCCGAATTAACAAAAATCCGTGACACTCGTATAGTAACCTCAAGAATCCGAAAACCTATAATATACCTGAACGGTTACATTCTTAAATAGGTTCCTGAGTTAATCACAACTCGAATATATCAAATAGGTGCAATACCCAATTAACCTATTAATATTTGTTAGGTATGAAGTGTAAATAAATAAATTTAATGTATTCTCGTTATCGTTATCGAAATAAAAAGTTACTAAATACTAATATGCAAATAAACTTAAAAAATAATTTTGCTAATTAAAAAAAAATAATCAGTAGTACAGTGTACCTATATTTTAAAAAAAATTACTACATAGTTTATATAAGCAATTTAACCATAGGTACTACCTATTAACAAAAATGAATACAAATATATTCAATTAGGTTTAAAACTATATAGGTAAGTATTAGATATTTTATAATAGCATATTATTTTACACAGTCTTATTAATATTCTTGGAAGATAGAATGCTAACTGTATTTCTGTTATTTTTTATAGCTATTATAACTTCTACATTATTCGTATAACGAAAAATTATTATTATTTTTCTTCTCATATTGTTTATTTAGTAGACTAACCGGAAATTTAATTTTTATTTTTGTATAGGAATTTAGCAAAAGGTTTTAATAGTTATTATTCTTTTTCGTATTACATTTTTGTTTTTTATTGTTTAATAAACGTACTTTTATTAAATTGAAAAACTATTATTTATTGCATATCAATTTGACGTTCCATCTGCGGTTTATGACAACAACAATGATGATTGTATCAGTACCTACAGTCTTGCTGATTATTTGGTTTTTGCCGTTACGTAAGACTTGTAGAAATGAAATTGTAGTGCGATATTCCTAAGCCGTTTAATATAATAGTATCGATTAAACATTTGTCCCTTATTGCATTATTATTATGTCAGTTCAGATACCGGCACGGTGACAACCTGAAATAAAAACGAGTGATCTACCTACTGTCCTATATATTTCATGTTTTTGAAACAATATTACAAATTACAATTGCACACGGAATCTTTATGAGTTCACTATGTTATTATTTATTTATTTTTTCGAATAAAACAGCCTTAAGGCGCATGTAACTAATATCAATATGGTGTTCGTGTGTTTTGTATCGTATAGACGAACAGGAGAGAGTGCAAAAGAAGACCTTTGTTAACTGGATAAACTCGTATCTGAGCCAAGTAACGTACACATATTAAAGTATTATATATTCGATCGTATTTTTTTAATCATTGTTATATTGTAGAGGATACCGCCACTGAAAATTGATGATTTGATCGAAGATCTTAAAGATGGTACTAAGCTACTTGCATTGTTGGAAGTTTTATCAGGAGAAAGACTGGTAAATATCAATTAAATTGTAAAATTAAAATAAAATCGTTATTTTGAAAAAAAATATTTTAAGGCTATTGAGCGTGGTCGTAACATGAGGAGGCCTCATTTCTTGAGTAACGTAAACTCTGCAATACAATTTTTACAAAGTAAACGGGTAAGTAACGATCGTTCTGAATGCATTTAATATTGATTTAAAATTTTAAAATATTTTTTTATATAATATTATATAGATATAATTTTTTTTAGATCAAGTTAGTAAATATAAATTCTGCTGACATTGTTGATGGGCGACCTCCGATAGTCTTAGGGCTCATTTGGACTATAATTTTGTATTTCCAGGTAATAAAATTATTATTTAGACATTTTTACTTTTTATTTTATTAAACTACCTATTGTACAATTAAATTCTAAGCTTCGTAAAACTGGAATTACTGTTACAAATAATGACGTGAGTATAAAATAAACATTTTGAATATAGGTAATGTTGTACGCAATTATAAAAAAATGGTTGCAACTTGTAGAATGTAAATAAATAAATTATAAATTATAATCTGGCTGTCTCTTTAAGCTTCTTCATTGTTGTCTAACAGATTGAAGAAAATACAAAAGGACTCTCGTCGTTGAACTACTCTTTTAGTGGAAGCACGAGTAGCCTGGAAAGCGTTCGATCTCCCACGATGGAAATTAACCGGAAAGCTGATGGTGCTAAAAAAACTTTGTTAAAGTGGGTCGGAACGGTAATCCCAAAGTACGTACCTATTTGATTAGTGATTGGATAATATGTATATTATTCTGTTAAAATAGTACTTAGATAGTTAGATGATAATATATTTATTCAACTTAGGGAAAGCAATATAAAAGTAAAAGATTTTGGACCAAGTTGGAGAGATGGCATAGCTTTCCTCACTATTATAGATACCATACAAACAAATTTAATTGATATAACTACTTTGAGAAATGAAACAAACCGTACCAGACTTGAAACTGCATTTAATGTCGCTGAACAAGATTTAGGAATCGCGCGTTTACTGGATCCAGAAGTATGGTCAAATTCATTACAATATATTTTAAAAGTATTCTATACTCGTGGTATTTATTTAATATGTATTTTTAGGATGTCGATGTAGATCGTCCAGACGAAAGATCGGTTATGACATATGTAGCGCAATTTGTGCATAAGTATCCAGAAGTTCGAAGTGAAAGCGGAGAATCAATCGATAAAATTCAAAAAGACTATAATCTTCTTTTAACGTGGTTAACTGAAAAAACTCAATACTTATCTTGGTCACAAAATTTATCTCAAGATTTTTCGGTTAGTAATTATTATAAAAATAACAAATACCTATAAGTATTTTTTTACCATTTTAGTTTAGAACTTAATAATATTACTTACCTATGCACTTTATTAGGAATTTTCAGAGGCACAAGATGAAATCGTTTCTATGAGCCATTTATATAACAGGCTAAAAAAAATCTGTAATTCTGGTTCGTCAATTAGTATTTCAGCACAATCGTGGAAAGAGCTAGAAAAACTTTGGACGTTATTAGATAATCTTGTAAATTAAATTCAACCTTTAATATTTTATTATGTTTAGTATCGTAATATTTATTATAAATATTCTTACAGATGAAACATTGGCAATGGCAGTTAGACCTCTATTTACCAGAACCATTTAAAGTAATTGGGGAATGGATTACAAAAGCTGAGCAGCTAATAAACGACAATAATATCCCATCTATTATGAATGAGGAGACTGCGGTTATAATTAGTAGAAAGCTAGAAGATCATAAGGTACAAATTTATTTATATTTTAAAGACATTTTTATTTAAACATTATCATTGTATAGACATTTTTTGCTGATTTACCTGAAGTTCAACAAAAATTCAACGAGCTGTTGTTAAAAACTAAAAATCAAAACAGAGAAGTTAATGATCTATCGAGACGTCTCAATAACATTCAAGTAGATTCACATAAACGGCGAACCCATCTAAAATTTTTAGAACACAAGGTATTTTTATAACTTTTATATTGCAACTAAAATAATATTTCATCAATAAAAAAAAATTAAATTAAAATTCTTGCAAGCAACATACATTTGATTGATACGATAAATTTGATTGACTGAAATGTAACTAAAAGCATGTACCCTACAAAAATGACAGAAAGTTTATTTATTTTTAGTGTTGTTTGATTGCATTTTTAAATTTGACTGAAAATAAACTAAAAGCATGGACTGTTAAATATGGCCGTCATCAGGATGTTTTGCAGCTTCTCGAGAAATACAACAATTTCGTTATAGGAAATAATATATTTCAAGAATTTAATAAGGCGTTTATAGATATGCAAAATGTTGTACAAGAGTATAAACATGAATGTCGTATAGAGTATAAAGAGACAGTTGCAATTGAAAAATTCATGAAACAGACGGCTGAACAATGGAAAAGTATTGCAATGGAGCTGAGATGTGCACAAAGTATGCTTGAAGAAGTAATAGCATATTGGAGACGGTGGAAATCATTATCTGAAGATATGAAAGCATGGTTATTGGATGCTGTTAAAAAAATTAACTTGCCACACGAGCAACGGATTGATTTTTTTCAGGTATTTAAGTAAACTTTAATTTGATACATATTATGTTATTAAAACTTAATGAATTATACTTTGTTTATAGGATATTGGTGTTTGGAAGGAAAAATATGAGCTGCTTAATGATACTGTAAGCTTTTTAATTGCAACATGTGAAGACTCAATTTGTGCTGAATTAAAGCAAGAGTTCCAAAGTATTACAGCTACGTGGGAAAGTATATTTTTGGTAAATAAAATATAAACAAATAAGTAACTTAGATAAATTAATAAAAGTTATACTAAATACAATATTTTTTTATAGAAAGCTAAAGATTACATGCACTCTGGTGATATGATCAGAAATCGTAAAGAATATTTAGAAGGTTTGGACACATTACACAAATGGAATATACAAGCAGAACAAATTATGTCGTCAATACATTTGAGTTCATCCCAAAAAATTAAAGATTACTTAGGTGACATCCAAGTATGATAATATTTATTATAATAATCAGAATATGATTGTAATTTAAACAAATGGTTTTTAGAGTCTTCAATCACAATTGGATCAAATGGATGATCTTTTTAAGGCAATCAGTAAAAAATTTCAAGTGTTAATAAAAGATTTAACAAGAGACGAAGTCAACGAGATGATGTTGTGTGTTAAAAGAGAAAAAGGCAAGTCAAATTAATAAAAATGTATAAAATATACATAAGATATTTCATTATTTTCTGTTTTGAACAAAAAAAAATAAGATAAGGTTTTATAATTTTTAATAATGATATGTTTTTTTTTTTTTATTATTTAATTGGTTTTACTTAAACTGTTCACAAATTGTTTTTCATAAACTTGTGAATGTTAAATTTTCAATCTATAGAGGTACTGGATTAAGGGGGCTGGAGCGTGATTCATTTTTGGTCGAAAACAGCTCACAACTTCAATCACTACGCCCAATATAATGTTATTATATAATGTCTGATATTAATTTTGAAAGCAAATTTGAATTTGTCACTAAATTATCTATGTTTTAACAATTTCATTTTTCTGATTTTTATTTATTTTTTACTTATAAATTCACTAACAAGAGTAAAAATAGATCATATTCATGATTCAAATTTAAATACATTGATATAGAATATGAAATATGTACGACAGTTAAATTATAGTAAATTTAGAGGAGAATTCAAATCTTCTTTCAAAATTAAAATCAGAACATCCTACTGAGCGTAGTGATTGAAGTCAGAGGTAGTATTTTTTGAAAAAAAAAGTTTGTCATTTTATAAAGCACTATATGTTGACATGTGCATGCGCGTAGGTAAAATTACAGACGTACGTCCCAGTCACTATGATGTCCCTAAAAAACGTGATCAGTACAACAAATTATGTACACTTATGTTCATTTACTTTCAACCCATACACAAGACCCAGATAAATAGAAGTATAAAATGCCTAGTTTTTACTCCTTATAATTGATTACGCTCCAGCCCCCTTAAGATCTACGTTGCTGGTAAACTGTGAACAATTTGGTGTCTCTATTTTAATTTAAAAAAAAATATATATATCATGTATGGTACCCCTAAATACGTGGTTAATCCACGTTTTCAGGCAGTTGTCTACACTGTGTATACCAGATACCTTAATACCGGCCTAGATGAGTATGTACTGCATTAGATTTTTTAAACATTTTTACAGATTAAAAATCTAATTTAATATCATTGCAATTTGAATTTTATACATTAAGGTACACATAATTGTGTATTATTGTACATATTATGCAATTTATATAAACATTTTAATTTGTAAGATATACTAAAATAATAAATGTAATTGAAAAAATGTAAAACATGGCAAATTAAAAATATTTGATCACTTTCATACATAACCTATCAATATGTTTTAATGTATTTTGTATTGTTTATAGAATCTCTTGTTAATATTAGAGCAAGCATACCTGTACATTTAAATGCTCTTCACCATATGCTAGTTCAGTATGACGCTCTTGAGACAGGTCAACAAGAAATAAATCATTGGTTAAACAATTGTGAAGAATTTTTGTCTACATTAAAACTAAGTAAAAGTCAAAAAGAATTGCATGAAGATATTGAATACTTAAAGGCAAGTTGTGCTTATAGTTATTATTATTTTTAAAGTTAATTTTATGTTCAATTTTAATTTTAGAGCATTGTAGTACGCATGTCGTATTACCAGTCTATGTTATCCAGCAAGAATAAAATATTCCAAAGCATAATTAAATCAATTCAACCCGAGAAAGATCAAGGAAATAATTCAGAGTTTGTACAAACAATGGCTGACCTGAACGCTAAATTTTCTAGAATAACTCAAGAATGTCAACAGTGGGATATGGTATGGATATATATTTTAATACATAAAAATAAAATATTATATTATAATATTGATATAAAAAAACATCTATACTTTTTAATTTTAGAAATTACAACAGACTTTGAGATGTTGGCATAATTTTATTGAAATAGAAAAAGTTATACTAGATTGGATTGAAACTAGTAAACAATTATTTTTAGAGGAACAGACAAGTTCAAGACAAAATTTAGAATCTCAAAAAGTAAGTTTAATTAAAACAGAAATTTAATCCATTATTAAATAATGTTTATAAAAACTGTATTTTTCAGGGGTATTTTGAGTATTCAAATAATAATAAATGGATTGCTGAGTTAGAAAATGTTGAAGGCGAACTACTTAGATGTATCTTACCAAGTGAACAAGAAACAATAAGAAATAGATCCAAAGCAATAAAGTTAAAATATCAAGTAATATTGCATTAAATAACCAATTAGCAAATGTTGATTTATATTGTTTATAGGAATGTTTAAATATGGTCCCAGCATACATAAAGAGAGTTGAATTTAAAATAAATGAAATCACATTCAATCAATGTATAAATGAAGCAGAAAAAGAACTTAACATTGAACAACAAATGTTTAGTAGAAATGAAAATGTAAACTTGATACTCAAAAGGAACATTGTAAGTGGAATTTACTTTATTATTATTTGTACGTTCATTAATAATTTTATTTAATGATATTTAGGAATACTTTGATAACGGTATGATAGTTAAGGAACTTAAATCGTGTTTAAATAATATGTCTGTCGAAAGTAAAAAAATATCAAATCCATCTATTGATTCAAGTCTAATCAAATCTATTAATCGATTTGAAAGCATAGAAAAGAGAACTGCGGAAATGAGACAAAAATGTAAACAAATACCTAATCAGTTTCAAGATTATAAATCTAAATTTGATAGTCTAGAAAAATGGATGAATGCAGTTGATATAAGCGTTGAAAGATTATTAAAAGGACTTTTAAATGATGAAGAATTTGAAAAAGAAAAATCTATATTCCAAGTAAATGTTAAATTTAATTAATAACTATTTTATAACTTTTTTTACATATGTAAAATACATATTGTTCTCAGGAAATTTGTCGTGATGTAGATAGTAAACGTGATGATATGAAATGGATGGTTCAGGTACTAGATAGTCTATTACCTTATGTATCTGATGAACAGCAACAAGTAGAACAAAAAAATCTTGAAGAATTAATTGGTCGATATAAACATTTAATACCAACCATAGACATGACAATAACTAAAACTGAGATGTACACCAAATGCTTTATATACAAAAAAGAGGTCACAGAAGTTAGTTGATTTATATTTATAATTTTTTTTTTTTTTTTTTTATTCCAAATTTAATTAATTTTTTTTATTAGATTGGAAAAATGTTAGAAAATGCCAAAGATGAACAATTACTTAATAAAGGAGAATCATTGGATGATTTAAGTGAGCTCATTAAAAATCAGGAACAAATAATTGAAAGACTCGAGAAACAACGAATTATTGTAATGTCAACATTGCAAAGAGGAAAGCAATTAGTGAAAAATTCCGCTTCTGTGCCAAACTTTATTCCTCAACTTGTTTCCAAATTGGAAACAGATTGGAGTTTTGTATATAATGATTCTATTGATAAATTCAATAAATTAAAAAATGCTCAAAGGCTATTAATAGATTACACAAAAACTAAAAATGAAGTTATGGAAATAATCAAAAAAGCCGAAAATGAACTAAAAACAGTATCTGATGATAATAAACATAACTCACAAGAAATTTCAATGCAATTGAGAAGTAAACAAGAACTAAGTCTTGCCTTGCGAGAAGCAGCTGAAAATATGTTAAACAAATTGAGGGATATATCACAAAATTTACATATTCCTGAAAAAGAATTTGCAATTGAAAACGAAGTAATATTATATAATCTAATATTGATTGATACTGTGACATTTTATTTTAATTCATTTATTAACTAGATTTGACTTGGATATATTTTGAACATAAATTTAATTTTGTTTTTATTTTTTGTTATACAGATTAGTGTGATAGAAAATAAATTAACAGAAACAATTCAAACAGTGGATAAAGAAACACAACGATTAGAAAAGCTCTCAATAAAACTATGTGAACTTGATTCAGGATTAAACAAAATTCATGTTTGGTCTGTTGAATCTGCTCCTGCTGTCATAGAAAGAATACAACAAGATCAAACAAATCCTGAAGTTAAGGCACGAGGAATTGAAGAAGTTCAAGATGAACTACAAAAACAGCGAAATAGCTTAGAACGCTTAACAGAAGATCTCCATAGTTTTGAAAAAGGTAAATATTATTAAATGTTGATTAAGACAGGTAAAGTACTTTATTTATTTTTGTTTTTTAAATGACAACCTATATATTTTTTAGTTTGATAACCCAACCCATAGTAGACATATTTCTCAAAATGTTTGCAAAAAAATTAAACTTCATATTAGAGACCAACCATTTTGAACACAAAAACTTAATTATGTATTTATTTTATTTATTATTTTTTAGAAAGTGATACCAATGAAACACAAAAACTCAGACAAGATTTGGATGAAGTAAGAATGTCAATTTTAAATTTGGAGTGTAATACTAATCGTAAGAATGAAGAAATCAATATTGATCTTAATGAATGGCAAGTTCATAAAGCAAAGTTAGAAGAAATTAGACCTTGGTTAGAAAACGCTGAAAAAAAAATAAATACTGATCATATAAAACCAATCACATTGCAAATGGCTAATGATTGGTTAAAAAATACACAAGTATGTTATGCTAAAATTAAAAATGAACTTTGTACTCTAATACAATTTTGATGTTTTTTTGATTAGTTGATCAATTTAGAATGCCAAGAAAAAATTGAAAATCTTAAAACCATAACTTCTGAGAACAAGACTGCAGTTATTTTAAATGAAGTAGATGCAATTCAGTCTCGTTGTATATCTGTACAATCATCGGCAGTACAACAAACTACCCGATTACAGAGATTGTTATTTAACTGGAATGAATTAAATGAAAAAGTTTTAAAGATAGAAGAAAAACTAAATCAACCACTGTTATCTGAATTGAAAGAATTAATTATAAATCAATCAATTTCAGAAGATTTACTCGAAAAAAAATTAATGGAACATAAGGTAAGAACTAATAATTATTTATTTTATTTTCTATCTTAAGAGGATGTCACACCCGCATGTGTTGTCTCCATCTTATACACGTACAACATAGACAAAACGCGTTTACGCAGTTTGAGTAGAACTCGCTCAATTTTGGTTCTAGAGTAAAAATACATAATATAAAATTGAATTGTGATTATATTTCTAAGGGCAAGTCAATGCCATTTTTATTTAAAAATTTAAATTTTGAAGAGTTAAAGGTATTTTAAAAATTTTGACATTTTTTCTATTTCTAAACAATAGAATGAACGTTATATTGGATATAATGGAAAAAACGAAACAATTTGCCCTCGGAAATATTGTGACAATTCAATTTTATAGTAGATATTTTTACTCTAGAACTAAAATTTAGCAAGTTCTGCTCAGAAAAAGTAAACGCGTTTTGGCTATGTCGTTCGTGTGTAAGACAGAGACAATGCATGTGGGTGTGCATCCTCTTAAATTAATATACCTATGTACAATATGTATTAATTTTAGGCATTAACTCAAGAACTTAATGAATGTCTTAGTGACATTTCTAGTCTTTCACAAAACCTTAATGGACTAAACCAACATTTTACAATTGAAACTACCAGTGATATTAAGGAGAAGTTGTCTACTTTAAAGACCAAAAATAATGAATATTTAAAGATAATGCATGGACAAATGCAAACAATTTCTAATATTATTTCAGACAAGTACATAAATTTAATTTATTATATTTAATACCATTATTATTAGTGTAGTATAAAAATTATCAGAAAGCTAATGAGATATATTATTTTTTTTCAAATATATGTTATAACAGCATACACAGAGTGTCTTGTAAGGATATACCCATTAGCCGTAGAGGGGTATCACCGCCTGGACATAAACTAGTTTTTTTTGCCATTATTAACTATAAACTAAAAAAATTATTAAAAACCATGAGATTAATGAAAATAAAATGTTGAGTCAATATTTTCACAAAAATAAACTCTATAAAATGGCTATCTTCAATTGTTTCAAAAAATAAAAATATAAAATAATACCTAACGTTTTTTTTTTAACTTTTTTACCAAAAATAATATAAAATAAAAAAATAAATTATGTGTAGTCCTTGTCTCTGTGAGTCTAATAAAAAAAAAATTGATTTATGATATATTTATTATCTCACGGAGATATCGCAATGGTTAAATCCTCGTGGGACACTGTATACTGTATGCACAATATTATGTTGTTATATATATATTTTCAACATATAAATTCAGTTAATTTATTATAAATAATATAAGTTTTTATAAATAGGTAATAATATTACATTACATTTTTTTTTACTTATTATTAACTTAATGCCCCTGCAAACGTGTCATATTTAAGGAGTTGTGTTTAGGCAACTTTTTCGCTCGTTTCGGTCACTGCTCTGCTCATCTTTGGTTGGGTAGTAAATGATTATTGGTGTGTGTATACTTTCCAACTATCGCCCAAATCATACATATTAGACACTCACATGCACTTGTAATTTAGTCATTAGCTCAGAATATTCAAAATCAATTTATGAACGTGAAATAGCTAAACGCCTGACAAAAATTTAAGTACTTCCAAAGGTCCGGTTTAAAAAATGCAAAGACGTTTGAATACATATACAAGATTAGTTTGCATCAGTCGGAGCATTTTTTAAATTTTAGCGAATTCTTAACAGGAATCAACATTTTAAATTTTATAAATTTTTATATTTTTACTATTAAATATATAAAAAAATATTGAAAATATTGAAAATAATGTGCTCCTTCGACCGATGCAAAGTAAACTTCATTATCTACACAAAAATCTTTACATTATTTATATTGATCCACTAGAAGTGCCTTAATTTTTATCAGGCATTAACGTTGTTTGATGAAAAATTGATAGTATTTGCAGAGACCTTAAAATAATTTTTTTATAATTATAGCTATTTATATTACCATTTTATTATGACTAAAATAAATGTATTTATAAAAACAAGATAAACTCTGGTTGCATTTAAAATTACAAATAGTATGCCTAAAGATTTCATAACTATCTCTCATTATTGTGTATTCATTTTTACATGATATAGATATGTAGTAGGTAAACCTATAACCCAATGAGAAAGAATCATTTTTCTCTTAATAATTTTATTTTTTACTTTTTTACTTGATTTAGTATAATCTATATTCTATACTCTATAGATTTAAGAAATGAGAATGTTAAATATATTTTAGAAAAGAACATGAAATCAAAGTAAATACGTTTTGCGAATGGTTAAATGAATTGGATTCAAAAGTAAACAAATGCAATATTGTTCCAAGTACTTCAATTGAAGAAATATTGAAAAAGCTTCACACATTTACTGAAGAACACATGGAAAAACAGTCATTATTTACTGAAATTGAAGATGATTTTAAACATTTTGATGATAATGTTTCAGTACAACAGTCAATTATGCAATTTAAAGTAAGTACTATATGTAACTAGTTTTAATAATATTCTTTTAAATATAAATTTATATTTATTATATTTTATAATTTTTATACTTTTGTAGGAACTTCAAGATTTAATGCAAAAGAAAAAAATTGTTCTCGAAAAAGCAAATGAATTTTTTATCTGGAATGAAACATTATTAGAAAAGTTGAAGCATGCTGAATTTCAGTTTGATACAAATCAAGATAAAATAAATTTAATAAATGATATAAGTGCTTGTTCTGAGGAAGTAGATCAATGGAAAAATAATATTGATTCAATTGAACACTTATTGCAGCAAAGTAAAACTACTATTCCTGGATTATCAATTGCGGATCAATTCAAACAGCTACAATTGAAATTGGAACAAATCCAGTAAGTAAAATATTTTATTGCACAGATAGAACAATTGATATTATTTACCAAAAAACTAATTGTCCTTTTTAAATGAATCACCCTATGTTTAAGTGTATAACAAAATAGATAAAAAATTATTTTAATATGTATTTAATTAACTATTTTAGGGGAAAACTCAAAGCAAAAGAAGAAAATGAACAGAAAGTAAAAGATTGTCAAAAAATGGTCAGTGAAATAAATGATAAATTGGTAAAACAAATTAAAATAGTTGAGAGTAAAGTTGATGATCATGTATTGGCATTAAAATCGTGGAAAGATATTTCTCTTGTAATTCCGAAACTACAGAAATTAAAAGACACAAGTGAACTTGTTGAACAACTAAAGACTTTGGAAAAAGAAGGTGAAGTACTAACCCAGCTAGACAAAAGTAGCTCGTTATTTATACAAAATATTTTATTGGATATTAACGCTGAGTTGATTAATTTAAAAACTAAGACTGAACAGTCAATTGCAAATTTAACAGAATTGAATGATAATTGGTTAAATATGAACGATATAAAAAATAAAATAAAGACAACTAAAGAAGAATGCAAAACTATTTTAGAATCGATAGAAACTCCAAATGATTTAACTGAGGCTCAGATAATAGAAGACAAATATAACAAAGCATTAAAACAAAGTACAGCCTTATTGGATGTATTGCCTGTAGTTGAAGAATCTGTGCAAAAAATGGTGACATTGGCTGAAAATTATCCGCAACTAAATGTTAATAAATTTAATCAAATTTATAAAAAAGACTTAGAAAGTTTGGAAAAATATCATGCTGACCTTAAAGAAAATGCTGAAATAGCACATTCTCAACAAGTTATTTGGAAACAAGTGAACCAGACCAAAGATAGTATTTTACAGTGGTTATCGGATGTAAACGTTGAACTTTTAGATTGCACAAACAATTTAGATGACATTGAAAAAATTAAAAATAAACTCGTTAAATACTCAGAAGAAAAAGAGCTTAATTTAGATTTAAAAAACAATCTTGCTGAAAAAATAAATAAATTACAAAAACTTAATGGAAATAAACCTATTATAACATTAGATTCATTAAGTGCATTGATTAATGATCAATTTGATGCCGTTGAAAGTATTGCTTGTAATTTAGTTCGTCTAATTACTGCTTTTTCTCAACGAGAAGAAGCAATAAGAGCTGAAATAAAAAAACGTACTTCTGAAATTAATCAAATACGAGAAAATGTTAATAAATGTGATAACTTAAACAATGAATTAGATACATTATTGATTAATTTAAAATCTTGTCAAAAATGCAAAAATGAACTGATTAAAATGAATTTAAACATAGACACTGTTAACCATTCAGTATCAGAAATGACTGAAACTTTTCCTATAATTGCCGAATCAACAGCAATTAAGGAATTGAAAAGTCTTAAGAAACGATATGAAAGTGTTGTTCAACAGGTCGATAAAGTTGAAACAACATTAATGACATATTTAAAAAAACATTTAGAAGATGATTTAAATAACCTTCTACATTCGATAAAAAGTATTGATGAAAAGCTAACATGGTGTAAGCCTGAAGAAGAAATTGAGAAAGAACAAATAGAAGTTAAACTTGTTTCTGTTGAGGGTATCAAAGGAAACTTATCAGTGATTAAGGAACAAAAATCTAAAATAGACCATGTCTTAGAATACCTCAATCAGTATTCATCGTCAGATGTAAACTTAGAAGAATTGAGCAACAACGATGAGCTATTAAGTGTTAACCTCGAGAACACAGAAAAACAAATAAACGAACGAAAGGAAGCTCTAGAAAAATTAATTAATTTCTGGGTTGAGTATCAAAAATATCTCGATAATATCCTTCCATTAGTAAATATTTTAGAAAATGATATAAAAATGTCTGTAGAAATTCCTATTGATATGAATTCAATAAATATAATGGAAGAAAATGTAAATAAATTCAAGTTCAATGTCGATACAGCTAAACAATTTTTGAATGAACTTGAATCTTGTGTCGAAAATATTAAATCCATTGATAGTAAATCAACATTAGATAATCAAGCTATAAAAATTAAACGTAAGTTAGATTCTTATCAGAATAGCATCGGTAAATGCTTGGAAAGAATAGACCATCTAAAAGAAATGAAAATAGAATTTAACGTTTCTTTTGAAAAAGCTAATAAATTAATAAAAGAATTAAATAATAAATTGAAATCCATTGAAACTACTCAACCTGCGGGCAAAAAATCTATTCAAAATGCACAATCGGATTTAGGAATTATGAAAAATCTTAACAAACAACTTGAAGAAAGTCAACAATTAGTCAATGACACAGTATCAAAAGGTGAATGTATGTACCCTGATATTACTATGGAAAATCGGGAAGAAATAAGATCTAAAGTTAAGCAATTAAGATTAGCGTGTGAAAATTTAAATGACGAATGTGGAAATATAACAAAAACAATTGAAAATATTTTAGTACAAAAATCATCTTTTGATGAAAGTTGTAATCAAATTCAAAATTGGCTTCATGAAACAGAAGAAAAATTCAATGATTCTAAAAGAATAAAGAAAAACAATATTATAGACAAAAAAACTAATTGCAATAATTTAAAAACATTGAAACAAGATTTGATTGCTTATAAAGATAACATTAATCAATTGAAAGAAAAGGTAACTCAACTAAATGAACCAGACACTGATTTAAAACTTAAAGATTTTTTCAAAAAATATGACAGTATTGCATCAGGAGTAAATAAATGTTTAAAATTAAATGAGACACATTTGAAAAATCATGAGTTGTATTTAGAAAATGTAGAAATATTTAAGAATTATCTCAAGGTATTACAAGACGAGTATTCAGTTGCAGTGAACAATGTTTCGGAAACTGAGTCTGATGTGTTTATGAATATAATTGGTCATAAGTCTGAAGGAGAGTCATTACTAGAAAAATGTAGAGAAATTGGAAACACTGTATTAAAAGAAACCGATGTAGATGGTAAGACTGCAATACAAAATGAACTCGATGAAATTAAAATTAACTGGGAAAGTTTAATGTTAAATTGTGAAAATACTTCAAAAATGTTAAACCAAAAACAAAATCAAAATGATAAAATTTTAACAAAAATTGAAAATCTTGATAAATATTTAAAATCAATTGAAACACAAATTAAAGATAGAAGTCTAAAAAATTCTTTAGTAAGTAAACAACAATATTTAGAAAAATTGAAACAATTTGACGAAGATATCACAAAAAAACACAAGGAAATTTTAGAAATACAATCTGAAACTATTGAGGTTTCACCCAATGTAAACAGTGCAATTATGAGTTTAATAAAAACTTATCAGAGTGTTAAAACTAGAACAAAGGTACTAACGTATTAAAAAGCAATGAGAATAAAATAATAAAATAACAATTTATTTTAGGAATCAATATTAAGGTATGAAAATTTTGTACGAGAACACCAACATTTTGATTCAAGTTATGAAGAGTTCACTGGATTAGTAAAATGTTTAACAGAAGAGCTAAACAATTACAGCGAAGTTGTTGGCGATTTAGGATTTCTACAGGTAAATCATAATAAAATATAATTTTTAAATATTTAATATTTAAATTATTTTATTATTATTATTAAGGCAAGGCAAAAAAAATTGTTAGCAATGTCAGATTCAAAATGCCAACAAAGTGTGCAGTATGAGTCCCTTGTTAATATGGCGGAAAAGTTATATGCCCAAACCTCTCCAGACGGAAGAGAAATAATTCGCCAAAATATGAAGTACCAATTTATTTATATGGGTATTGGTCAAAAATACTAATTAATTTTAATTTTAGGGATTTGAGAAATGCGTGGGAATCAGTGTCTGAGACTTTACAATCCAGTCTAAGCAAACTTGATAATTGTTTATTGCAATTTGCTGAATTTTCACTGTCACAAGAACAACTGACCAAATGGCTGAAAAATATTGAGCAAGCAATGCAACAACACACTGAAACAAAAGCTACTTTACAAGAGAAAAAAGCTCAACTTCAGGTATATTCTTTATGCTTGAATTCAAACTAAGATATTATCAAATATTAACCATTTAATTATTTGTTTAAATTAGAACCATGTTGTTATCAATCAAGAAATATTGTCTCATCAAAATCTTGTACAATCAGTGTGTGAAAAGGCTCAGGAACTCGTGAATCAAACAAAAGATAATACTTTAAATACGTATTTAGAGTCAATTAAAAATCTTTATGAAAAGATTGTTACAAAGTCTAAGGTTAATAAAAAAAATTAATTTAAATTTTACCATTTAATTCAAATTGGATCTATTTATTTATATTTAGGAGTTGATGGATTCGTTAGAGCTTTCTGTTCAAAATCATTCTGAATTCAATCAAGTTTGTCAGAAACTTAAATTGATTTTAAAAGAACAACGTGATAAAATTCGAGAAAATGATAGTATTGCTGCAGAAAAAGATAATATTCTTAAAAAAATTAATATATTTAGAGTAAATATTATATAGTTTGTTAATGACTTATCCATAATAATAATCATTTCCATTACTAATTTTAATATTACTAACTATAGGAAATGAAAACAGCAAATACAACTGAAAATGAATTACGAAATCATCTTGGAGATGTATTTCAATTGGTTAGCAAAACAACCACAAAAAAAGGAATTAATGTTATGTCAAAAGAAATATCAAAAATAGATAGTGATAAATCACAGTTAATAATACAGCTAGGTAATTTTTTTCAGAAGTTAAAATATAACCAATAATTAAATTTATAAGCAATAAAACAAATTTTATTTTAGATACCATTATTGAAAAAATGGAAGAAATACTGATTCAATGGACTGATTTTGAAAGTGAATTTGATGAGATTACCAACTGGTTTAGATTAACAGAATCACTTATTAAAGATCAACAATTGCAATCAACATTTGAAAATAAAGAAAATAAATTAAAACTTTTTGTGGATAAACGAAACGAAGTATTAAATTATGAACCCAAAATAGAAAAGTTCATTGATAATTCAAATAACTTGTTGCATACAAGTGGAGTAGAACGTCTAAAACCACTTATACTCCAAGTTGGAAACCGGTAAGAACAATATAAACGTAAAAAAAAAAATCCATTTTATTTGCTAACATGCCTAACTATTACTCAATATTAAAAAAAAAATAATTATACATTTTTTTCTGTGATCATTTTTGATATATATTTGTTACAGGTATCAATTAATTTTAGTTTTAAGTAAAGAAATTGTGGCAAAATGGCAAAATATTGCTGATGATCACAAAAATTTCAACAAAAAATTGGCTGAATTCAAGTCATGGTTAGAAACTTTGGAAAGTAAACCTGCTCAAATCCTGGATGACAATGATTTAGATTTGAACAAAAAACTATCACAATTATTAAGTATTTATGGTAGTTCTGATCAAACATCGGCAAAAATATCATTATTAACGTCTATTGGTGAAAGTTTATACCCTGATACATCTGCTGCTGGGCGAGAAACTATTCGTCAACAACTCAAAGATATTCGCGAAAGGTATAAATAAATAAATCATTATATAGGTATAAAATTATATGTAAAACAGATACTAAGACTTATAATTTGTGTAATATAGATGGGATACATTAGATGAAAAAGTAAAGACTGCTCAAAAAACCCTTGGAGTCCAATCACAACAATGGAATAGTTATCAAGAAACTCTTTTACAAACTATTAATTGGTTAGAAGGTATAGAAAAAGTAATTGCTTCTAACCAGTCACCCATTTGGTCTTCTCCACAAGAAATAAGATCAAAACTTTTAAAGCAAAAGGTATTGATGGAAAACAGTAAACGAACACTATAAAATATATTTCCGATTCAATTTTAAAACTTAAAAACTGTATTTACTATCATTTAATTACGTTATAGGCAACAATGCAAGAAATAAATTCACATAGTCGTATGATAGAAACGATAATGGAGAAAGGAAAATCAATAAAGAAGCCTAAAGACGAATCTGATCCTGATATATCATTGAAGGACAGATATGATTTGTTGCGTGAAAAAATGAATAATTCTATTTCACAACTTGAAAACTACTTAGAGACTTATCAACAATATCAAGATTTACACAAATCATACCAAGATACTCAAAAAC
Organism: Acyrthosiphon pisum; assembly: GCF_005508785.2. NCBI lineage: Eukaryota > Metazoa > Arthropoda > Insecta > Hemiptera > Aphididae > Acyrthosiphon > Acyrthosiphon pisum. Next base: position 28,364,373 of record NC_042496.1, read on the forward strand.
AGCTTTGGGACCAACTCTCAATATATACAGGTATTTTATTCAAGTTTTCCATTATTTTTTCATTGTTTTAATACTAATATATATAATTTTAGATTATTCAGGAAACAAACAAATTTTAGAGTCCCGATTAAATAAAGTTAATGTTATACAAACTACTTTCAATAACAACAAAACCAACATTATTGACAATGGAACGTTTTGTAGAAAACTCTAAGGATACAATTCCACAAAAAGCAATTGATACAATGTTGAGAGATCATACAAATTTACAGTAAAATACTTAAAATATTCATTAAAAAATTACCCCACTATTAACTGTGATCAATTGTGTTATAGATTTGAACAAGAAAAGTTTCAGTCATTGTTAAATGATTTATTAGAAGGTTTACAAAGTAGAATAAATCAATGGGTAGAGTTTGAAAACTTGATGCATCAGTTAATTTCTTGGCACAATGATACTGAAAAGAAATTGCAAAACTATTCAGAAAAGGGTACACTTGAAGAAAAAACTCAGCAGTATAATAAATTTCTGGTAATTACTTTTTAATTAAGTATCTTCTATAAAAGTATAAGGTTCAATATTTAAAAAATCAAATAATATCATCATTATTTAATGTGTCATAAATCATGATATTATAAGTTATAAGTTACTTACTATAAGTATATACATTTTGATGCTTTATATTAGTTTAAATAAAAAATAAAAATAAAAAAAGACATAGTTAAATTAATAAAAAAAAAAAAACATTTTTATTTTCATAATATCTTCATTTAATTACTTAAGCAAACTGCTTTTTATATTGATAAGTAAAACTTAAAAACAGTATGATATTTAATGCGTATGTTATAAGCTTATTATATAATTATTTTTATTTAGCTGCTATGATGGTTCATTATGGAATTTTATTATAATAATTGATTGCTTTATTCAAATTTATCATATTAGTAAAATAAAATAAGAACTCTAATAAAATTTCTTTATAATTATTAAGAACTTTTATTTAGTACCTGCATAAATATTATAACTTAAAATATATTTAGCTAAAAAAACCAAAAAATTTGAAGGTAATAATATAATTTTTAACCTTTATCTAGGATTTAGAAAAAGAAATTAAAGGAAAATCTAATTCGGTGAAAGATTTAATTGCATTTGGCGATCACCTTCAACAAGTAAGACATATTTATGTATATAAAAAATAAAAATTGCATGAACCATGTTATTAATTAATATTATTATAAAGTAAAAAAGATACATAGAAATATAAAAACATTATGTTAAACAATTAATATTATGTTAAGTAAATACATTATAAAATCTGATTTTGTTAATTTTCATTGTATGGTTATTATAATTATTAAAAACATATTACTTAATTTAAATTAATAATTATTCATAAACATTTTAGTCATTAATAGACGATCTGAAAAAGAAAGTTTTAGACGTAGACAAACTTATTGATCAATCAAATGATTATGAATCTACTGGAGAGGTACGACTGTCAACCAAAGTAAAACAAATATCATCTCGTTATCAATCAATGCAAACTACAATAAAGGTAAAGCTTAAAATGAATAATTTAGTAACTGAAACTAATTTGTTTTATATTTTATATTAACTACAACCAAAGGACATTTTAAATAAATGTAATGAATCTATTAGAATCCACCAAGAATATGTGGATAAATACAATGAATGTTCAATTCAACTTTCAAATGTTCAAAGTCAATTTAAAAACTTAAACAAACCTCCAGTATCATCACAAGCTCATCAATATTTAATTCAGAAAAATGGAAAATTGAATGAATTATTAGACACAAAACCAAATGTAACATGTTTGTTGAATAGCTGTATGGAATTAGGAGAAAAATTATATTTGAGTACATCTACCTTGGGAAGGGAAAACATAAAATGTCAATTGGATGAACTTCAAACTGTATTTGACACTTTGTACGATGATATTTTGAACATCAACAGAGAAGTTAAAGATCAACTTACTAGATGGAGTGGATTTGACGAACTGTACAATGAACTGAACCAATGGTTCAATAATACAAAGCAGATATTGAATAAGGATTTAGTACTCAAATCAACATTGGATGAAAAGAAAATGCAGCTACAAATGTACAGAGATATGCTCCAAGCCACATTAAAAAGGAAACAAGATATTGTAAAGTTAGAGGACCTTACTAGCAAAATGCAAATGCAAGAAAATAATGATATTCTTTTATCGTCCATGAGTAAACAACATGATGAAATTTTAAAACAAATTCAAGATTTTGTAGACAAATATGAAGCTATTGTAAAAGACCATGAACAGTATACTAAATCTGTAATGGAAATGCAAGAATGGCTTGATGCAACACATAATACGTTGATGCTTTGGGGTGATACAAATTTGGAAAAGATTTCGTTGTTGAGCAACCTGGACAGAATAAAGGTAAATATAGGCATTTTTTTTTACTTATTAAATGTGTTATACCTACTTAATGATTTATTACGTAATCATATTCTTTAGAATTTGTTATTAAGCCTTACTGAAGAAGAAAATAGGATTTATAACATACAAAAACTAGCCGAAAAAGTTATTCCTGGTACAGTTGAAAATGGTCAAGTAAATATTAGGGCGCAAATCGATTCATCACAACAAGATTGGGAAGGACTCATGACGACTGTTAAGTGAGTAGTATACATAAAGTATATGCATGTATATAAAAAAATACATTTTAATAACTTAGGTTATTTATTCCAAATGGGAAATTTAAATAATTTGTTTTAGAATGCTAATGTGTTTTATTTAAAACCAATATATTATGATAACATTTACATATAGGTACCTATATAGTTTAGCTGTTAATATTTCAAAGATAATGATCGTAATTTTTTATTATATATAATAGATAATTATCTTATTATTTCTCATTTACCATGCATTTCAATTTAAATGGGAAAGTTTTAATCAAAAACTTAATGATTTACATAATATTTCATATTTATCACTATCAATATAGTATAATCGTATTAAAATACACACATTTATTATTTATTAGTTATTGACTTATGATTGAAACAAATTTATGTATGTGTAATTATATTTGAATTATTTGAGAATTTAAACAATATGTCAATATATTATGTATGATCATTTTTATTTAAATAAAAAAAGGCAAAGCTAAACTTCTCACGTATTTGTGTGTTTTACTAAAATATTATGCATGATACAAAAATTGACAAAAAAAATGTCCTGTGACAATTAGGAGCACCTTTAGAAAAATCCAAATATTCTGAATATAAAAAAAAGTATTCTTTAAAAAAACTTCAACAAACCCTTATTTGAAAAATCGAGAATGTTTTAACTATTTTTTTCACAATTATTAAAATGTTTTAACTAATTTAATTTAATTTTTTTAATACTAAACAAATATGCATTATAATATATCGAAAAAATTAATCTTATTTTGTAGAACGTCAATAGAAGCTTTAGAAAGTAAACTTAATAGTTGGAATGAATTTGATGTACTCAAGGAATCATGTTTAACATGGTTACGAGAAACTGATTATAAAATTCATGCTATTGATTTAAAAAATTCATTACAAGAAAAGAAAACTCAGCTGGAAGAACTTAAGGTAATAATTTTCATAGTAAATATTTACTTTCATCTTGAATATTCTACTAAAAATATTTATAAATTTTAAACTTATAATTGTAGGAGTTACAAGGAGTGATTCGAGCTAAAGAGTTTGAAATAGATTCAATTACAGAAAAATCACAAAACCTTTACACAATGTCAATGTCTACCAAAAATTCTCAAATCACAGAAATCGTTCAGAAATTTCATCAGCTTTCAATGAAAATAAAAGTAAATTTATTCATTGATTATAAACAAATAAATTGTAATAATTTTATTTTGAGATTTCACAAATGCATATTATTATTATTGTAACAAGTTTAGATATAACTGACAATAGCCAATAAGAAACAATTTAATACATATTTAAATTCAAAATTATAATTATTACTATCATTACTTTTTTTGCATTTATATATGCATTATTATTTGTATATTTAATTATTTTAATTTTTAAAAAAAAAGGAATTGGTTGGAAAGTGGCAGCAGTTTGTAAACAATCATTTGGAATTTGAAAGCAGTTTAAGTGAAGCCATTATTTGGTTAGATACTGTGGACGATAAATTAACAAGTTGTACAGACTTCAAATCTACCAGTAAAGCTGATTTAGAAGAAAAACTAATTATTATTCAAGTAAAATTACAAAATCATAATATTTATTCTTATTAGATTGTAAGCATCAATATAAATGTATAGTTTGGTTGAATCATTGATTTGTAACACACATATAATATATGTATACTGCCATATTGTATAATATGTCTGAAACAGGTACATTGCAAAAACTATATAATATGGTTTTCATTTTACTTTCATGAGCTTTATGAAATGTATATCCGTAAATTTTACTAAAGTCGTGGTTTTTCAATGTGGACATTATAAGATAAAAATTAAAATGTATGGAAAATAATTATTTAAATATTTTTTCTTAGGACATCTTATTATATAAAGATGATGGTTTTAATAAAGTTCAAAATTGCATTGAGATAGCACAAATAGTTTTAGCTAATACTGCACCTGATGGTCACAAATCAATAAATGAATCCCTTATATCTTTACAAGAACATTGGAGTAGTTTAGCAACAAAGATGGTTGAAACTAAGGTAGATACAAAATATGTTCCAAAATACTAATTAATAATCATGAACTTTATTAAATAATACTTGTTTAATTGAATGATTTAGACAAATATTGATGAATCAATCCAGCGGTGGTCAGGATTTTTAGAACATGTCAAACAAGTTGGAAAGATAATAGACAAATTTGAGGATGCATTACCAGAGTTGGAAGAATTTCAAGGGACCATGTCTGAAAAAAGAGATCAATTAGAAAAATTAAAAGTGAATACATTATTTTTCTTACATAAATTAAGTTTTAAATATTTGTATACCTACCTATTATATATATATATATATATATATATAATTATTTTATACAAATGTATAAATTTTTTGTTTTAAAATTTCTTTTTAATTTTACATTTAGAATTTAATTAGAGTGTTGAATGTATTAATTTTACAATGATCTACATTTTAATTTCAATTTAATTTGTAGGAAAAATTTATTTAAAATCACCTAAAGTTTGAAAATCTAATACAATATACCTTCGTAGTTTTTATTTTTGGAGTTTAAAAAATAGTTTGACTTAAAGCCACATACTAAATAAAGTTTTATAAATGATTGAATTTCAAATGTTGATGACACGTAAAATAGCAAATTCTGAAATTCAAAAAATATTTATCTTAAATACTTGAAACATTCCACTACCTATAATACAAATAATCATTTTTGTCAAAATATTTAAACTAATTTTCAGCTGTTAATAGACATTTGATTTTCAAATGTTTTTAGTTTTTTTTTTAGTGTTGATAAAATATCTTAGGCTCAGTCATAAATTTGAAAATGTAACCCAAGATCTCATATAAATTTTTTTAATACCAATTCAAAAATGTTGAAAATACATAGCCGTGATATTGTTCATAAGCGTTTGAAGTTCATATTTTGTCAAAATTCATCAACATCACAAAAATTTGTAAATCATTTTTTAGTTTTAAATTAATACAATTTTTAATTTTAATAGTTATAGCTTGAAATGTAAGGTTTTTCATTAGTTGTTCTTACAGAATCCTAAAAACCTTAATAATACATATTATGCACAATATAGAACAAATTCACATATTTCAAATTTCGATGAAATTGTATAACTAAATAAAAATTATGAGTTAAGATATTTTTTTGTAATTGAAAAACATTATTTGTGGCGACTTTAAACTTTCAATACTACCATTGAGTATATATTACTACGTGTCTACGTATATTATTATTATTATTTTATTATTATTTATTAAGCACAATGAAATTTTCCAAACATTTAGATTAATTTTAAGCTGCTTATACCATGAACCTATTTTTATTGGTCCATAATACATCTGTATTAACTTATGTTAATAACAGCTAGTAATATTTTATGAAATAATATAATAATAATGTCTATTTAATGTAACTATGAGAATGGTTTAGATCAAAAATTAAAGAAACCTATGATTCTTCTTAGCATAAGAATTTGAATTTCTATTTGAATTTCTAGACTATTAGGCTGACAACTAATTCCACTCGGAATAGTTTTTTTTTATTAAATATAATGATTTAACATTAAAGTCAAATAATTTAACACATTCAGTATAGTAACCTACTCTATGATGTAATATACTCAACACCTACTAGTCAGCAAAGCGAGTTTCTTAGTTTTAAAAAATATATATAAATTTTATAATTTATTTTAGCATTTAGACGAAAAAGTCCGTTGTGAAAAGTTAGAAATGGATTCTTTGAAATCAAAAGCACAAGAGATGTTAAAGACAGGGCATCAAAGCAATGCTGTGGCAGAAACACAAGAAGTATTTAATAAGTTTGATCGAATTTCAGATAAAGTCAAGGTAAAACATTTGATAGTTTGAATAGTTTTCTATGTAACAATACAATGTTTATAATTTAAATTTTAGAAATTACTTAATCAACGTGAGCAACAATATAAAGATCATAAAACCTATAAGGCAGCGTACGAAGAGCTATCTAATTTTTTGAATAGATCTCGAGATAAAATACCATCACTGAAAGAACGACCACTTAGTGATAAATTAGCAATTGAAAATGCAATAACACCATTGGAAACCCTATTAAATAAAAGAGCTCAAGGCGAATTGCTTTTAGACAACTTAAACACAATTGGAGGCATTATAATAACAAGTACCTCTGAAAATGGAGAAAAAATTATAAAACAAGAAATTTCATCCATATCTGATGAATTGAATAAATTATTTGATGGTATGTCAAAAAAGATACGTATTTAATAATATTTGTATTTAATTTTATTCTTTTCACCTAGATATATTAACTCAAAAAGATAATCTACATGCTATTCATACACATTGGAGAGAATATAAAGATGAATATGAAAAACTATCAGATTGGTTGCAACAAATTGATATATCTATGAAGGCTATTAAAAATACACCATTAGCGACTGTATTAGAAAAAACTGATCAAGTAAAACAAATACAGGTATATTGACAAAAATTGTCGCGATATATTTAAGATTTTTGTATAAATATTTTAAAATTATTATACAAATAAAGTTATCTTATTACTTCTTTTATAGGATGTGTTAGATAATTTAGAAAAAGGAAAATCTAATATTGAGAGATTCAATGAAAGTTCGGGCCCACTTTTAAAATCTCATCTTGAAACTTATGTCAATAATCAGTTAAGACATCTTAACTCTCGTTATGAAGTAATACTTTAAAATTGATTTCATTTCACTATGTAAAACATTTGAAATAAAATATTCTAGGTTCAAGTGAATTTGGCAAAAGATGTTCAAAGGAAAGTAGAGACTAACCTTGAACATCATGTGCAGTATGAAAATTATTTAGAAAAAGCTAAAACTTGGATAAATGATGCAAAAGAAGCTATTCGGTGTGGAAATGAAACAACAGCTAACACTAGTAAAGAAGTCTTGCAATCTCGTCTTGATAATATTTTGGTAAAAATCTATTATATTTTGTGCACAGTGAAAAATATATTAAACATTTAAAAATTATAGGAATTATTAAAATCACAAGAAGAAGGTCAATTAATTATTCATTCCACTGTAAACTCTGGTGAAAAAGTTCTCAGAAGTACTAGATCGGATGGAAAAGATCTAATAAATAATCAATTAAAAGAAATCCAAGCAGACTGGGATAGGCTTGTGAAGAAAATAGCAACATCAAAAGTACATATTGAAACAAGCCTTCTACAATGGGCTGATTATAATTCATCATACTCGCATCTAGAACAATGGATTTCAGATCGTGAAGCCAAACTTGACGAAGTTTGTGAACTTAAGGTAATTACATTATCTTAAATTAGCTTTTAATCATAGGCTTGCACACAGTAGCAGGCAGCAGCAAGGTACGCTTGCTGTTTCTAACTGGCCCCAAAGACAAATTAATTAATGTAAAATAATTTTTAATTGTATATTGTCCATGAATTATATTATAGCATTGTAATATAGTAATAAAAGTGTACATAGTAATGACTTGAATCTCTACGTTTGCTTATAATAAAATATTTTATCATCCCATTATACCCATCCCTGGTATAAATGTCATATTAAATCTTAATTAAACAAAATAATTGGTGCTGCTTGATTATCAATTATTTATTCTTCATATTTAATATAATATCAAATAATATTGTTTATATTTATCTACTAATTCTAATACTATTAGATTTAATCAATATAAATTAAGTTAGGTTTTTAATTTTTTCTTTAATTAGTATTCTATTAATGGCTGTAAAAAAAGAACTAAATGTCCTATTATATTCATTAACAGTTTATATTTCATTCTGAATTGTACTTAATTAATTAATTCAACAATGAAGAATAGTTACCTATATATTCTTCCTAAGAATTATCCTACACACCTAATAATACCAAATGTATTTACTGTTAGGTGTCAAAAGCAAAAAAAAATCTAGTTGGAATCGGATCCTTAAGTATTGGAGAACGTAAAGCAACATTACGTAGAACAAATAGTATCGTTCAAGACATAGTTTCATTTGAACCTATGATTCAAAAAGTGACACTTAAGGCTGAAGATTTGCAACAGGCTGTACCTGCAAATGAAATTACTAACAAATATCATACATTGAGTATCAAAGCAAAAGATCTATACGAAAGACAAAAAGAAACAGTTAGATTACATCAAGAATTCATAGATGCCGGAAATGATTTTGCTGCATGGCTACGGTCAGCTAAAGAACGTGTTAGTAAGATATCTGAACCAACGGGAGATAAAGAAATGTTAAGTGCGAAGTCTGTGCAATTCAAGGTACTAGCATTATAATAATGATTGTTATTATTGTTTTTACTATAAAAATGGCTTTTTTTTATGTTATAGGTACTACAGAGTGAATTACCTACAGGACAAAACAAATTAGAGGTTGCTCTTGAAAGAGCAGAGAAAGCCTGCTCCTTTGCTGATGAAGAAGAAAAAGAAATAATTGAACAAGAAGTGGTAATGCTACAAGAAGAATTTGATATACACAACGACACTCTTCAAAAAACAAAAGCATTATTAGAAGTAAATAAAACAAATTTAATTAACCAATATCATTAAATATTTATTGATGATTGTAAAGTTTATATATTATTAACTATTTTTTTTTTAACTTAAGGACGGAATATACAAATGGAATGACTTTGATGACTACTCTAAAGGCGCAACTGAATGGTTGAATAATACTGAACAACTTGTTCAATCATACAATAAACTTCAGCCAAGTTTAGAAGGGAAAAAAGAAGCATTGGAAGAATTTCAAACTCATTTGCAAACATTGTTTGATTGGCAAAAGGAATTGGATATTTTAAATGGAAAAGCACAGGTATTTCAAAAATATAAATAATTTATTTTTATTTAATTAAGTTAATTGTATACCTTGTATAGGTAGGCACCTAAATAATTTTTTTTATTAATTGTAAAACATTATTGTTAGCATATTTAAAACAAAGTCTTAGTTTTTATGAACATTCTTCTTATTTTATACTGTGATTTATTAGGTACTATTGGAAACATGTTCTGATACACGTTTATCAAATTCAATCACTCAGATGACAACCAAATACAATACATTACTTTCTTTAGCTAAAGAAGTAATGCGACGTTTAGAATTACATTATCAAGAACACCAACAACATAATTCACTGTATCAGGAATGTCTGGATTGGCTTGAAAGAACTCGAGATAAGGTATTTTCATTAAGAAAATCTTACTAGAAAATCACTAAAAAATTAATTTTAATTTTGTAGTTAAATGAATGTGAAGAAATACCTAACAGTTTAAATGAAGTGAAGAGTAAACTTCAAAGCTTAAAAGTGATTAGGCAAACACTCGAACAAGGTCAAAATCGATTAAGATACATAATGGAATTAAAAGAAAAAGTTGTTCTAAGTACTGAACCTCAAGGTGCTGTTAAAATCGAAGAAGACACAGAAAATTTAAGACAAGAATTTGACAAACTTTCTAATAAAATTCAAGTTAGTAAAAATCTATTTTTTATTATTTTAAATAAATAAGTTCTACTACTTATACAAAATATTGTTTTAAAGGTTTGTAACAATAATTTGACATTGAGAGTATCACAACTTGAAGAATTAGAGAAATGTATAAAAATATTAAATGAATGCTTGGATGATATAAGCTCTAAAATCAATGGAAATGATCTTGATCAACCCTTAAATGACTTAAGTGAAAAGAAAACTGCATTTGAAAAATTGAAGTCCCTGCTTCATGAACTTAATACTCACAATGATTTAGTATGCATAAATTTAAGCAATTTAAGCGTAAAATTGTATTTAAATAAGTTTTATAATTAAAATAATAATTAACAGGTTAATCGCTTATCGTCCAATATTGATAATAAGTCTTCTTCACCTCAAGAATCCATAACTTGTGTATCAAGATATAATAGTCTTATTAATATGGTAATAATTTATATAAAAACATAAACAATCATTCAAATTGTTTTATTATTAATTATTATTTATATTATAGATAACTAATAAACTATCGGTTATGGAAAATCAAGTAGCAGAACATGAAGCTTATAGAAGTGCGTTTATAAACTTAAATGATTGGTTGAGAAAAACTCGAGTTGCCGTTCAAGGTTGTGCTGATACACATGGTGATAATAAAGTTAATGCTTCTAAAATCACCGAGCTAAAAGATATCGAAGAATCTTCTCAAAGTGGCGAAGGAATGATCAAAGATGTTTTAGCACTTATTGAAACCCTGAAAAACAGTACTGGACCAGAAGGCTGTGATAAATTGAACCAAGATAAAAATCAATTGAACAGTGACTGGGACGAGCTGAAGCATTTTATTAAGGAAGTGCAATCTGCATTGAATAAATGTGCTAAGGCGTGGGATGATTTTAATATAGTATATAAAGCATTAAAAGATTGGGAAACAGATTTAACAAATAAAGTCAACACAGCTTCATTGTCTAATGAAGCATACACTCCAGATGATCTAGACCAATACAAACTTTGGCTACAAGAAATCATTAATCAAAATGTATCTATTGAAGAACTAACTGATCGGTGTGAATCTTTAATGGAATTAAGTGCATGCAATTGGGTTAGGGACGACACACTAAAAATACAATCATCATATACAACTTTATTAACAACTACTCAAGGGTGAATATTATTTTTTTATTTTATGAATAACTTTAAAAAAAAATTGGTTGGTACTGATGTTTATATGTATTACTGTTTTTTAGACTTGTATCAAAAGCAGAAAAGAGTTTGACTGATCATACTGAATTTATAGCGGCAAAAGAAAAAGTTGAAGAATGGTTAAATCGTGCTCATGGTACAGTTCAAGATTGCATTGGAGAAGGTGATTTAGATTGGGTAAAAGACAAACTACAAACAGTGAATCTGGTTTCTTCTAGAATAACAGAAGGTACTATTGAATTATTTATGACTAAAATGTAATTACATTTTCATTTTACCGTGTAAACAATAATAATAAACTGTTATCAAACTAAAAGTCTTAGCTTAAATTGCGTGTTTAAATTTTAGGTCAATATTTAATGAATGGAATGCAGGAAGTTTTCACCAAAGCATTGAATAACACATTAGCAGCAGAAAGAAATGCTTTGGTTAATTCTATGGAAGAACTAAGTAACAGTTGGAACAGTTTAAATATTGATTTAAATTCTGTTATTGCACATTTGAAATCTCTCCAAGCACGCTGGGAAGAAAACAACGAAGCAAAAGATAATCTTGAGAAATGGCTAAGTTCTCTGGAATCTAAAACAACTAAAAAACATGATTTTAGAGCAGATGTTGGAGAAATGAAAACGATTCTCGAAAGATTAAATAATACAATAAATGAGATTGATGAAAAAGAAACCGATTTCAACCATGTTATCACTGAAACCGAAGAACTCTCAAAGTTCTGTAAAAATAATAATCTAAATTCTGATATTAAACAGTTAAAAACAAGGAAAAATATTCTTAAAGAAAAAACATTGAAACGTATAGATAGTCTAGAAAGTGAAATATCACAACATTCCAATTATTTACAAGCACTACAAGAATCTGAAAAATGGTTATTACAAATATCATTCCAGTTGATGGCTCATAACTCGTTGTATATCACCAATAGACAACAGACACAAGAACAAATAAGTCACCACCAAGTCCTACTTAATGAAATTATTCAGTAATATATTGTAATTGAAAATATGAAGGATAATTTTATTTAAAATGTATTTCTGTTCTTAGGTACCAAGAAGTATTAGATGATTTAAAATCTAAGGGAAAAACTCAAATACAACGTTATGTTACATCTACACCGTCAATTCAGTCTATAGTTGAACAGCAATTGAATAATATTCAAGATAGTTATAATTCATTGTTTAACACAGCCCAGCAAATAAAAGCTAGACTCGAAGAGTCTCTATTAAAATTCAAACAATATGAAGACATGTTGGAAAGCATTTGGTCCAATTTGGATGATTACCAACCATTTATGAACAAAACCATAGATGACAATTGGACTCTTGTAGAAGCTAAAGAGCAATTAATAATTTACCGTGTAAGAATAAATTATTAAACATTTTTTTTTGTAAGTCAGGCAACTAATGTTACCTATGCATAAACATCTAACAATAGAATCAAGGTAAATAACACGGAGTTTTACTCCTTATATTAAATAGGTATTTTTATAAACTAATTACATTCATATTGGTGCCAACTACCTAATGATTTTCATTTTATCAATAAATAATAATATAATCAATCAAAACATTTTAGCATTTGTTTGACTGTGGTAAAATATTTATGTTTTATAATGTCTGATTTTTCAACCCTATATATTCTCAATATTTGGAAACGACTATAAAAGGTACAAAAAATACACAAATATGAAAATATCTTAGCTAAAAATATTGATTTTTTTAATATCTTAATTTTTGAGGAAATTTATATTGACAATATATACATATTTTTTCACAAATGTATACTCTTATCCAATCTCTCAAAAGAAAAGACTGTATATCAGGCAAAACTATAATGCTTGCTGGAGGCTTGTGGTAATAAAATTCGGAAGATGTAGGTACCTACCTGACATTTTGATATTTGAAATCACTCGGGCTGAGGACTTCTAGCCCTTGTAAACTTTATAATATGTATGCACTTATGCACTAAAAAAAAACAACAAATGTTCTAAAAAATGTTATTATATGACTTTTGGTACTTAAGTTATACAATTAATATAAAAAACAAAAATCTAAAAAGATAGTTTGATTATTTACTTTATAAAAACTTGAAAAATTACTAGTTAGCAATTAACATTACCTGCTACATGCGTTGCAATATTATCGACCAGAATTTTGAAAAAAATCAATTGTGAACACATCACATAAGAATAAAAATTCTCTATCATTATAATTGTATGACGTTTTTTTAACTCATAGGTATTGTTTAATATTTTAGGATCTCCTGAATAAGTTACAAGGGGAAAAAACTAGGTTGGCTTTAGCTGTACAGGCTTGTGAAGCTGCAGTAGCGAGTATTTCTAGGCCTAGCAGTCCAGTGGAGTCAAGCAACTCTATGATTCCCGAACAAGAAATTTCTATTCGTTTACGCTTAGAAGAAAATCTTGATCAGGTAACCCACTTTGCATAATGCAATACACTGTTGTAATAATCGGAATGTATTGTTTTGGATTTAATTTAATTTAATTCATGTTTATTGTAAATAAAACAAATGATTAGTTGTGTGTTAATAAATATTAATGTTTGTAGTTTTTGATTTCATTTAACAAAGTAGTGTTGTTTTTTATGTTGTTTATGCTACGTAGAAAAGCAAACTGGCACCAAAACCATCTAAAAGACTGTTATCAATGCTTGAACACTTAGAAGACACAGGCATACCTAAACTTTTAATTCCATTTACTGATTATGTATGTAGCTATGTTTTTATATTAATTGCTAATATTTTGTGTATATGCGTGTTCTTAATATGTATCTATTCTTTACAATATTATGTGTTCATACAATAGGTGCACGTTAATATTGATTCAATAGCATAACATAAATTATTACACGAGTTTTTTTATGAATTTGATTATAATAGTAATTATTATTTGTAGGTACAAAACTTTGTTGATGAATTGATCAATTTGATATCAGTTTTGGAAAATAAACACAACCAGCGTGCAATCATTTTTGAATGGATTGAAGAAGAAATGGTTATTTTAAACAAAATGAAGGAAAAACCAACTAGGATTAATGTAGATGCAACGGCTCAAGAAATAACCAATTTAAATGAAATATTACAAAATGTCAACGATAAAAAATTGGAAATAGCTGAATTAGTATCAGATGATACATCAGATAAACTTGTTACTGATTTAGACAATTTGACAGATATGGTAAATTTAGTACCTAATTACGTATATTAAACAAACTATTTAAAAGTTACATTCAAATTTAAATGTGTTAAGCTATAAATAATATTTAAAATGTAATGAATATTATGAATTAAATAATATTTGTTTTATATTTATTATAGATTAATGAGATACTTCTGAAAAAACAATCTGATCAAAACTTATTGTTAGTATATAAAAACAGTGAAACCGATTTACAAAATTGGTTTGATAATTTATCCAAATGTATTGAGTCCTTGGAAAAAGGCAGTGGAAACACTTGTCAACACAAACTGGAACTGTTTAATGATATAAAAGAAGATTATATTAATAATGGAGAAAAACTTATCAATAATTTAAGGTTGAACTGTCAAAGCTTAAGAGAAGTAGTCAGTATTTCAGATGCTCAGTTACTTGATGATCAGGTATATTTGTCATATTTTGTGTTAACTTTAATCATGTGAATAATAATACATAGGTATATCGTATATGATTATTGATTATTGAATTATATTAACATCTGTAACTACAAAAACTTTAAATAAAATTATATAATTTAATTTTGTTGTAGATGAAATCAGCTGATCGGCGTTATAAAGACTTTTGGACACGAATGGAAAGAAAATATGAAATCTTAGAAAATTCCCAAAAAAATGTACAATACGCCAGATCACAAATAGAAGAAATTAATAGTTGGATAGATACAAAATCACAACTGTTGGATGAAAATAATATAGTTAGTTATGATAGTAACAGTGTTGAAAAGAAGTTGATTGATTTAAAAAATATTAATAAAGAAGCAGAAACAAAACACATTTTCTTAACTGATTCACTTACAGTTAAACTCAATGCTATAGAACTTGAATCGGAACCTATAGAGTTCAATGACCTTGAAGAAAAGTTATACAAGCCTACAATCAATAAATTGGACAATTTTAAAACAAGTAAGCCAAGTTTTTAGCAATTTTTAAATCAACCTAACCTAACTTTTACAATACCTAATTGCAAAATTATAAAATACTTACTGTATGTTTTAGAAATAAATGAAAGTCTATTAAAAATGAAGAACATGCATGAAGCCAGTCAAAAGTTTGAAAATTCACTTAATCAGTGTAATGTATGGTTAGATCGCAGTGAAAAAGATCTCTCACCAGATAAATATAAACTTGAACCTTTAGAATTTATTATAGCTGAGAAAAATGTTGAGAAAATATTGGTAAAATATACCTATTTATTAATTTAATAAATATATAATGGATAAACTTATTTAATTAAAATAAATGTTGTTAATAGAATTTAAAAACAGACATTCAATGTTTTAAAGATGGAAAATTATCGGACTTAGAAAAAAATAGTCAAGTTTTATCTGCTTTTTGTGATAAAGACAATATTTCAGTAATACAATCAGTCTTAAATGGTAAATTATTTTTGTTAAATTTAGCACAACCGATTTATTAATTCTATTAACTTAACTATAATAAATGTATGTTGTTATTTTAGAAGTTCTCAATAAGACTAAACTAATTGACAAAATGAGTGATTTTGCCGAAGAAAAATCAAAATCTGTTTTGGAAAATAGGAAAAATGTCGAAAATAATGTTAATTTATGTCAGCAATGGTTTAGTGAAGTAGAAGTGATCATGTCTGCAGATGTTCGTCTATCAAGTTTAAATATTGTTGAAGATCAACTGCAAAAGGTAAATAATTTATTTTAATTTTGAAATTCATTAAGTACTAGGTATTATTATTTTTAGCACGTAATTAATTAAATAAATAAAAAATATTAAATAATTTAATTACAGTATGATGATCTTAATAATCGCAGTTCTGAAATTGATAATACTATTGAACAAATTAAAACAATTAGTGAACAAATGGTACTAAGTGAATCGGATACATTAAAGATTAGCGATCAGATTTTATCATTAGAAAACAGTCAAAAAAGAACAAAAGCTATGATCAAAGATAGAATTGAAATGATTGGACAATATCTAGAAAAAATGAAAAATATTTCAAAACTCGTAGACGAAAGTAAGAAAATTATTCAAAAAGTTCAGTCAAACCTGCAAGAGCTTGATCGTCCAGTGGGAAGTACTGTGGATGATGTCAAAGACATGATAAAGTCATATGAAGTAAGTCAATCATAAATATTTAGAATTTGTACCTATACGGCTATACAAATATATATATATACCGGGTGATTTTTTTATCATTAAACACTCATTATTTCAAAAAGTGTAAATTTTTTTGAAAATATTTTTTTACATAGTTTCAAGTCACTTATAAAACAAC
>NC_042496.1:28381522-28416310 GCF_005508785.2 Acyrthosiphon pisum
TACTAAGAAAAATATTCTGCTTTTGAATATAAAATTAAAACCCTATGTTATCATTCAAAAAAATAAAAAAACATAAAAAAATTATAAGGATAAAAAATATTTAAAAATATAATTTTTTAAGAAAAACGTTGTTTTATAAGTGACTTGAAACTATGTAAAAAAATATTTTCAAAAAAATTTACACTTTTTGAAATAATGAGTGTTTAATGATAAAAAAATCACCCGGTATATATATATTTGTATAAAATAATTTATACATTATTTATGATATTCCTTGTTTGCAGACATTGTTAAAAGAATTAAAAGAATGGAATGAAAAACTAAGTGATAATGATAGTGAATCACTTAACGAAATTGTTAAGCAGCAAGAAGAATTGATCAATACAATTGAAAAACAATTATCAAAACTTGGACAATTGTTGCACCTTCATGAGCAGTTTATGACATTGATTGCTGATATTGTCATGTTTCTTACAAAATATTCTAGTGTTGTCAATGAGATTGGAAAATCTGGAAACACTATTCAAAACAAAATCAAGCAGTTTGATGAGGTTTTATATTTTTCTTAAATACTTACAATACATTTTAGTATTTTACATTGATTATTATTCAATACATTAAAGGTTACGGTTAAAATTCAAGAGTGTGAAGCAACTCTCTTATTGGCCACAGATAAAGGTGAAAGAATTGCAGAAGTAGGTTCTGCATTCGATCATAACAACATAACTCAGCAGTTGCAATCATTGAAGCAACAGTTGCTTACTTTGAGAAAAGCTGTGGAAAAAGAAAGACAAAAACTTGAAGCTACCGCAGCAGAACACATTAAACTTGCTGCGGATTTAGAACAAGTTTTAGATTGGATACGTGAGAACGAGGCTCTCATTAAATCCAGACCGCTGCTTGAAATTAATATCAATAGTGTTGAAACCGATTTAAAGGCACATGAGGTAATATTATTTTAAATAAATTTAAATACTCATTCTGAAATTAGGATAGGACCATAACATTAGTTCAAAAGTATTAAATAGAATACTGGTGATTGAATAAAATCTATTTTCATGATGTGTTGTATAATAATTAGGTATAACTAATTTTAATGACATCAATCCACATAATACCTACCTATAATTTATGAATAATATGGAATTAGTTTCTAGATTAGAAAAAAAAAATGTTTGGAATTTATCTTATAGGTTAAACAGATACCTACCAGATATCCTATAACTAAATGTATACTTACATTAAGAAAAAAAAAATTATAATAGTTAAAAGAAACCAATTGTTTTAACTTTTAACCAATTGTTTTCTCGATTTATTGACATGTGCGAGTGCGTGCGAGAGTGGCACACGACGGATTCCGAACGTATCTACGCACCCTAATGATCATTTACTTCGCACACAACCACCAATGAGTATAAGACATCGAATTGTCTATACGCGACCCCTTATTTAATCGTCGCCTTCAATCCCCTTACCCTTTGTATGTAGTTAAATTTAAATAGTATTATACATTAATGTTACATTACATGTACAAACTTTATTCCTAAGTACCTACTGGAATAATATATGCATTCTACTTGAAAGCAAAATAGCTTATGAATACTTTTCATACGTTTATTATTAATAACCTATTACAATATAAAATTTGAAATGTAATGTTTTTTTTGTTTAAGGAATTAAAAGTAAAAGTTGACGAGCATTTGTCTCGATTGAAGACGATACATTCAACTGCCCAAAACGAAAATATTGAAGACAGTACAATGCTTGAATGTTTGAGTGAAGCTAGCTCATTTTTGAATACTATACCAAAAGAATTACAAGACAGACAAACATATTTAAATATAAATAAAGACTACCGTCTAGAATATGAACAGTTAAAGGACAAATTTATACTGTGGATTAACGAAGCTAAACAAAAATTAGCATCCGTCGAAGAAGACAAAAATGATTATGCGAATATGGTTTCAAATATGGAGCATTTAAAAGTATCTACAGTGCAAGATGTTAATTTGTTAAATTGATCCGTTTATTAAATTTTAATTTTTTTTTTTTTAGGCATTCTTCAGTGATCAAACTGTTCATGATTTAGTCACTAAGAAAATCAAGCATTCCATAGATAAAATCAGACCGTCCTTAACTGCTCAGCAAAACGATGTTCTGACAGCAGAACAACGGGATTTCAATAAAGACCTCGACGACGTAATGAATTCGGCTAAAGCCATTCAGAAAAAAATGGATGACAAATTTGGTATTTTTAAAGAATATAGAAATGTTGTCGACAAAGTATCATCGATTTTAGATCGTTGTAAATACAAGGAAGATCCTATTCAGAACTTAGCTGGCTTATACTTCAATGTTGAAAAAATTACATTAGTGCAAAACGATTTACTTGTAAGCGGTGGATATTGTTAATTTGTTTTGTAATCAATAATTATTAATATCGGTACCTGATGTTTGCATTTTTAGCGCCAACAAAACGAACTGGATTCATTACTGGCTAAATCAAAACTGATTGTCGGCAACGATGAAATCCAATCTAATACCGATTCGCTTGTGAAACAGTGGTCTGAACTAGAAAAAGAAATGTCGTCTCGAATAATATTGGTGACCGAAGTGGGTGATAAATGGAAAAATATCGAAGACGAGTATAGGAAAATTGAAACCGAATTTACTCGCATTAAAGATGCTTTAACGAGCGTTGATCGAGTGATTAGATCGAAAGATCAAATAGTGGAGTCTATAGCTACACTCCGCGTAAGCATTGTCTATGTAACCTATTTTAAATTTTTCTAGTTGCATATTAACATTGGTGGTGGTTTTTTTTTCTAGAAACTTAAAGGCAACTTGGATCTTTGTGGTGATCAACTCAATAAAACTAAGCCGGTCGCTGAGAGCGTTCTCAACTTTTTAACTTCCGAATCCCATCCCGCATCCACTATTTTGAAAGATGACATTAAATCACATGACGAAAAACACGAATCGTAAGTTAAATTATTTTGCTCTACTGATTAAACTACAATAGGTAACCTACCTATGGTAATTTATAAATAAATAAATTAAATAAATCATTTTAAAATATATTTTTAAACTTTAAATACTTATAAGTAATATACAATATTATGTTATCAGCTATTCTTACCGAATATCAAGTAAAACGAAAAATTATATTATATCCAGTAGCATTTCTAGGATTTTTTCAAGGGGGGGGGGGGTATACAATTTTTAATAGACATTCAATATACACTTATTATATTCATTTTATTACATATACATGTTGTATTGTTTACAAAATTTGGTCTCCGAGGGGTGGGATATGACCACCATATCCCTCCCGTACATACGCCACTGATTATAGGTACCTACTGAATAATTACTAATTAGTAATTAGTGAATATATTATAATAGATATTTTGATGTAATTACATATTAGCTATAATATGATATAAAAAAAATATGTTCATTACATTTAATATTATACTTTAAAACTCCCTTGCAGGAAAATAATTAACAATTTTAAATTGGCTTTAAACAGTAGCGAATGCCGTTTTTAATGGATTTAGAATGCGAACGTATTTCAGGTCATTCGACCAACTTGCAAGTTATGTTGAAAATATAATTTATACAATTTAAGTACAAGGGCGTAATCGTATCATTCATTGTAATACATGTATTATATTATATTGACATACTTTTGACTCATATAAAACATCTTCGTCTATTGAACGTTCATGTGCAGTTTTTATTAGGTAAAATATTACTTCTAGCCAATATTTGCTCTGTTTTGGATAAGCAACAAATAAGGATTTTGAGCGAAAGAATGTTTCGTTTTGATAAAAACTTATTTTTGTCTTATTATTGGTGTAATTAATTTGATTTCATTTAGAGCGTTGGATATTGGATAATCATTTTTAATCGAGAATAAAGTTCAATGTGAGAATACATGTCTTATATCATAAAAATGATTAGTTAATTAATTTATAGCTTAAGAAATACCATATAAGACGTTCCTCGCTAAAAATTATTATTTATTATAGTTTCATTATTGAATGGATTCCTTAATTAATATTCAGAGCTATCAGTCGCACGTTAGGTTATTTTTAAATTAAAAAAAAAATCGAACACATGTTTTTCCACTTTACAGAATGTACCTTGTATTTTAATCATTTTTAAATTAACTTTTTTTTTATTTCTGGGTGATAGGTCAATCGTTAATGTTACTTATTTGAACAGTAAAATTGACCCAGGTGTTGTGTTGTTCTATAATTTTTAATAATATAAATATATTATTATAATATTTAAAACCGCAACAATTATATAGCTACTTTTTATTTCATATCCAGGTACCATAAAATATAAAAATAACTTGTTATATTACATTGACAGAGCTAGCCAATGTTTCGGTAGATAAGGGATTATTGTTGGCTAACCTAACATTATTTTGTTTTTATTATAAGAGCTTTAGTAGACAAGTGTAGTGTATACTATTCAAGTTATATAATATAACGAGTAACGACAAAAAAAATGATGAAAATGTACCTATAGGTAACGAGTGGTGAAGTGGGTGTATCAATATTATTATTAAAAGTATACCTATGAGTAAAAAAGTCCAAAAGTGGTTTATTTAAAAAAATATCATTTATTTGATATTTTGATCCAAGCTTATTGAGAAAAAACGCTCAACGCTAAGGCAGTGACTTGAACATGCGCGTGCGGGAACGCCCCGCTATTTATCTTAGTTTTACATAGTCACACACACTAATGATCACTTACTACTTACACATTTGCAAGACCTGCATGCATGCAATTTGAAAATTACTTAATTCGAAGTTCGAACTCACTAAAAACTTGGAACCACCAATCCCCTTACTAAAAAAATTATAATAGGTACAGATATGTACACTACGTTACTATACGAGATATAATACGCATAGGTACCCGTCATAATAATATTATGAAGAGTTCAACAGTGGACATAGTTATTATGACCATTTAAAATAGGTACATTCATTAAATTTTGAAGCAAACAATTTATAGTCGTAACGTATTGTTTGGGTCATTGGTTATTTTTATTTATTTTTATTCTTTTGATTTTATGAAATACTTAATACACAATATATTTTTATTCTGGAACGATGTGTCTAAATATTGTAACTATGTGTAGACGTGTAGTGTGTTAGTCTATGCCCTATAGTCTATAATATGATATAATATGACTCATTCAGCAGAACAAACCGCATGCTTTCAAAAAAAAAATTCTAACTCATTGGCACACTGCCAGATAATTAATGTATGAGACTACCTAATTGATTATGTCATACTCCTCAAAGACAAAATATTACAGCTATTATAATTTCATATCGAAATAATAACACGTAAGATTTTTGGAGATGATAATATTATATACATTTATTATAATTTATAAATAAAACCTTGAGCAATTTTATTAGTATTGAAATAGTATAATATGTAATACAGTAATATTGCTGTCGTATTAAATTATTTATGTTTTGTTAAAAACTCATTTAAGTGCGATTTCGAAAAAAAACTGAAAAGATTTGTCATTGGGTGCAAAATATAAACGAACAGTATATTTATATAGTGTATGGTTTTATATTAGGTATATTTCATCTGTGGAGGAAAGGGTGTTATGAACTAACACATTCTGTTTTAAGAAAGTGTTTATTTTAAGTTTTATTTGATATGAAAATATTTAGATTCTTAATGTTTTTTTTATTATATTTTTTGCGAATGTAGTAGATTTTTTAAAACTGCAATTTTTAGTCTTGTAGAATCTCTTAGCAGTTAATAGATACAACTTAAAATATCCAAAAATTAAAATTAACATGGCATAACATTAAAATACAACTATAGTAGATTGTTATTATGTTGAACGTCGATATCTTGAATTTTTCGTATTCTCAAACTTTTTGATACAATATTATAACTATTTCTGTTCCCCATGTGCTTTGGCATAACGAGCGTTTAATGTATGTAAGAGGATTTCACGTATGGTCTGTTTTTTATAAGGAGTTCAATGTAGGCAATATGGAATGTACAAGCCGGATGCGCGAGTTTAATGATCATTAGGGTGCGTGGACACTTAAAGAAAAATAGGTATGTACCTATCAACACGTATAACGGCACATGATGTATTAATATATTATGTAATACGTTAAATTAACACTATAGGTACTACACTGTCGTGGGCGAGAACGTTTTTCATTAGCTTTTATTTCGCTAATAGTACCACCTATGTTCTTTTTTCTCCCTCATACATATTGTTTATTGTATAGGTAAAACAGAGTTGAATTTGTCAACAACTTTACTTGACACTGAATTTTTCCTTTTCTAAATTTTAATATTTACTTCTATATTTGGCCGAGAAATATTATACTATGTTTTTTTAAAAAAAGGACAAATTTACAATACCTAAGTAAAAATCACTTACCTACATAATAATTGTATAATATTGTAAAAGACAGGAATAAGTTAAACAATAAATGGGTACATTTGACGCATACCATTTATCACTAAAAATGTCTTTAAGAAACATGTACTCTCTTGTATGTAAAATGATCATAGTATTTTTTTCATATTATAGTCGAGTATCGATAACTCGAGCCGGGATAACTCGATAACCTCAATAACTAGATTTTTTTCTTGCCTTTTAAAGTATGTTTGAGGTATATAACTTGAAAAATACACAAGTTGAATTTATTATTATTCTTCTTGAGATCCAGGTTATCGAGACTCGACTGTATTTAGTACAACATTTAATTTTTTTCCTAAAAAATGTAATCATTACTTATTTTTAAATGTTTTAATGCATATTGATGTACCTACATTATATCTACTGGTCTCAGAATGAACCGGAACTCATCAAATCAATACGCTGTTCAGGTTCACCCTAATTTTTTTTAATTAGAGTTCAGTTTTGGAAACAATTTAAGTTTAAAGTACATATTTAATTGACGAACAAAGAATTCCATGAAATTCAACTCCTCTGCGCAGCTTTACTTTTATTTTAACAGCTAATACACTAGTGGAACTGTCGTACTGATAAGCGAGGGCTCAGAATTTAAAATATTTGTGCTTTGTCGTATGTACATAAATACCTACATAATTATTAGTACTTAGAACCTACTGCGTACTTCCTAGATTGTGATTACATGGTTGAAATTCATAGTTAGTAGTATCATAGTTCATAGTAAGAAAATATAGAGAACAATATATTTTTATTCGTGGTTTTCTCAAAGTTTTTTTTCTAATTTGGATTCTTAAAAAAGTTATTATTTTTAATATTAAGGGGATTCGATACCGTGATTTTCTGTTTTCGTCTAACACACGCGTGACATAGTATTTTAGACGTGTTTTTTGCCAAACATACCAATTGATCTAATGAAGCGATAATAATTCTGAAAACAGATTTGAATTCGTCATCAAGACTACTTGGAATCGATTTCCCACATTTTTGAAATTTTGATTTTAGCTCTTCTAAAAATTGAAATACAAAAATGTTCAAATACTCTTCTTTTATATGACTTTTTCTGGAATTTGGGAGATAATATCTAAAATGTGGGAAAGTCGATTTTAAGTAGACTTGATGACGAATTCAAATCTGTTTTCAGAATTTTTATCGCTTCATTAGATCAATTGGTATGTTTGGCAAAAAACACGTCTAAAATACTTTGTCACGCGTGTGTTAGACGAAAACAGAAAATCACGGTATCGAATCCCCTTAAATAAAAGCCTCTAACGAAATACATATTATAAAATTATCATTTAAATTGTTACTACATGTTATGACTATGGTAAAATTGGTAGGTACATATTAGGTATAATACATGGAATTGTAACTTTTTTCTATTTTCTTTGCGTAGTTATCACAAGCAAAAATATATGAATTGCAACAAAATTGCAAATATTTACGACGTATTTATATAAGTTTTGTATAGAATATATTTGTTTCATCTAATATATAAAATTCTCGCGTCACAATGTTAGTTACCGTACTCCTCCGAAACAGCTTGACCGATTTTTATGAAATCTTACATGCATATTCAGTAGGTCTGAGAATCGGCTACTATCTATTTTTCATACCCCTAAGTGATAAGGGTTGTCAAGAAAAAAATTAAAATAATATTATTTTAAAAATAATAATAGTGTATTATATATTGGTTGCTATTGGTTAATCGGGCATGTTTGTTGATTTGTATTATTATTTTTTTCAATATATATATATTATATATAAATGAATGTTTGTGTGTGGATTATACCTCTGGGAAGAAGATAGGCTAATTTAAAAAGGGTTAAATTTGGTTTTTTTTTATTCATCAAATTTTAGTACGGTTATGTTAGGTTAGGATTTTATACTAATTGATTATATTAATCCATCGTTGGTGGAATTAAGTAAAAACGACAAACTTGGTATAACTTTGATACTTTAGAGTTAAATCATGCACTTACATACAAACAGCAAGGGGTCCACGATCTACTGCAGGTAGATTGCTTACCTGATAATATTCTGCTGCGAATCAGAATTTTAATTCCGGGCAATAGAAAAATTAAGATAAATCTAGAACATCATACACCGAATATTAAATGATGCATTGGACAATTAACGCATTTAAGTTATATACAGTTAGTACATATTTTAACGGGTAACGAAGTGCACGGGATCAGCTAGTAATTATATATTTATGTTATAAACGAATTATTTTTTAAGTAAAGGTCTATATTATGATAAAATAATAATAATAATAATACTTTATTGTTATTTACTCTGATGTTTTTCAAACACCACGTGGGGAAACTGTAATTATATTTTGATTTATATTTGTATAGTAAATCGGAGGTCGTAATATACTCAGACTTCATAATATTGTCGATTTTTTTTAGTGCGAAATGCTACTCAAAACACTCGACTAAAATAAAACATTCGCATCGTTACAATTTAGTCCTAAATAATTGGGTCCTGTCCAAAAGTTATATGTATAAATATAGCACTGGAATACATCTAACCAGAATTACAATAATAAACTGTTGGCATTTTTTAGTACGTGCCTTCTGGTGTCGTGGCGAAATAGTGTGCGATTTAGATCCAGTATATTCCAGTGCGCCAGCGCGGCAGTGCGTTTTAAACGTTAATTTTGTTTCAGAATCGCGCAACAATTGAACAACGAACTCGGTCAATTTGAAGTGTATTTGAATGATTTCACCGAGGTTGAGGCCCGACTAGACAAATTGGAGTCGTCTCTGAATAGCCTTAAACCTGAAGTGGAATATTTTTACGTGTTCGCTCAAGATACAGAACAAACCCAAAAGGAATTTGACGTAAGTTCACAGAAGTATAATAATTTTATTTTGTTAAATAATTTCATAAATGTTTTGTTTTCACAAGTATATATGTCATAAAATAATGGAAATTTATCGATTATTAAAACATAAATTACATTAAACGGATAGACACGAGTTATCGTGGCTCACAAATTAAATAACTTTAGGTATCTGGTAAATGTATAAGTGTGCCTATAAAATATTATGTATAAAGTTCCATTAGCCAAGGATCCTCTCGTAAGATTGGCCCTTAAAATGTCAACTCTCAAAAACGCGTCCAGCCTTAAATTAAGTTAGTCAAGTTGTTAATACGCATTAATTGAAAGTTGTATATTTATTTAATAGCTCATAACAATATTTTTCCCATCTAAACAACGTTATTTATTATGTATACCTAGTGATTTATTAGATATATATTTTTTGTTTGCAACATCCATATTTAGATAATCTATGCTATATTTATTGAGAATAATTTTCAATATTTTTTTTAGGATTTATCCGAAAAAGTGAAAGAAGCCGCTAGTGATCTGAAAAAATTTATTGAATGCACACAAAACAACTACATTTCATCACAAAAATCAGTGCCAAACGATTTATTAAGCAAGGTATGTTATTTACTATTATTATTTATTACTATTCGTTATATTTTATAGGTGTTATTTTGTTAACTTTATTAAAATTATTTTGAAATTATTTCAAAGGCAAAAAGGTGGACAAGTGAGGATCGGGGTATCGCTCTGCTGTACACAGTAGTTGTTGAGTAGTTATCACTTATCATTGTAATAGATGTGTTAGATTTGAATTCAATGATAAATCATTGTGCACAAAAAAGGGTTCTGAGTGGAGTGTGTAATCACACACTGACGATGTGTCATCGTTTCTCACTTGTATAAATAATACAATTTAATAATAAAAATAAAAATTTTAAAATTCGAAAATATCTTATGGTTATTTTTCAGTTAACTTTTTTTTTGTTAAAGGTAGAAAAACTTATAACGAATCTTATACTAAAATTTCTAATTTTAGCTAAAAAAAATAATATCTTATGAATTTCTAACTAAAAAATTGTTTGCAAATGTCTGGGGTTTTTATGAATTTTGTCAAAATTTTAATTTTAAATGCATAATACAAAAAAAAAAACCGTGCATATACGAATCTTTAATATTTTTAAATTGCTATAAAAAAACTTATAAGAAACTTTGCTTAAAATTTTCAAGTTTTTTGATCGAGAAAAAATTAAAAAAAATTTGAAAAATTCCCATTGCTGTAAATAATTGAAAAGAGTCAAAATATTTTGAATATTTTAGATATCATGTATGTAAAATAGTCACTTTAACACGTAGTGAAAATTTAAAGTTACTACGGTGATTAATTTTTGAGTTGTACCAATAAAGATTAAACTGATTTTGCGTAAAATTCTCAATTTTCTGTATTTTTTTTTTTCTTGATGTTTTCAAAAACTAATGGGAATTTTAAATTTTGACCTCCCAAAAGCACAAAAAAAATACAGGTTAAGTTATTTTTTTTTTTAATTGTATGGCATTTGTCTTAAAATAGTTTAAATGTATAAAATAAATTTAACTAAAAACTTGACTTTTATTTAAAATATACTGTTCAATGTTTATACAATTAAAAAACAACTGAATATTAATTTAATATAGAAACATCTAAATACTTACATAGATTCTTTTTAATACCTACCAAGTACCAATTTACATTCACCATTTGACAAAAGCGGAACTATATACCATGCAATACGATCTCGTAAATTAATAGTAAAAACAAGTTTTCAAATTAGTACATATATATTTTTATAAAATGTATGTAAGTATATGGTTTCCTTGATAGTATTATTACTATTTGCATTGTGTGCTCAGGAAAGCATAAAATTAAACGAGAATAAAAAGGAATAATAATTTATTGTTTGTTTAAATACTTAACGAGTTACGATGGGGCAGTTTATTCTAATATATAAATTGTGAATAGTTTATTATAATATTGTACCCATAAAACTATTCGCTGTGAAATGACCAGTTTCATTCCAGTGTATATACAAAATAAAACAAATTAACAGTTTACTTTTCCTACCATTTCCTATACCATAATATATTAATATTTATAGGTTGGTACACGTATTTAATTTAAATTTTGTCAAGAGTTAATAGAGTATAGATCTTTAGGTTAAAAATGTATTTTAGTTGGAACCAGTTACGATTTATTTATTTATTTCAAACAACTATTAGGTAACTATACCGTATTCTTGTATAGGTACAACGTTTAATAAAAAAAATGTTTTCATTCACATTTGAACATACATATTTTTTTACATATTATTTTAAACTCATTACCTAGTCTTTTATGATTATATTATTATACGTATTTCATAAAGAATGCTTATTATAATTTATGACTTAATAAATTTCAAATGCCTAAGTTCAGATACTAACAACGAGAAGGTTTACCTAATCTAAATTAGGTATACATTATAGTGATTGGTTGGTTTAGTAATTTTACAAATAACTTATCGATAAAAAAATTATTATTATGAGTATTATCGACCAATTTTATTGGCTTATGGTTTTTTATGACGATTTATATTCTATGAGTTTATCTAAAATAAATAAATAACAGGGCATATTTAGATTTTATGGATGTTGTAGATATTTATTTGTTGATCACCTCCTTGTTATGTGAATATTATGTTCATCGTTATAGTTTGTAATACATAAATGTCAGTGGCGTCACTGGCGTGGCTATATATACAATAAAAATTGGTGTTGATTAAATAATTTTTGGTGACTCGTATCGATAAAATGTCCTATTTTCTTTATATCAATACCCACTCATTACCCAACCATATTTAAGGTGTTGCTTGAGCCTGTGATACCCAAAAGCGCAAATCGTCTGACTCTGAGCAATACTATTGGATCTCATTTTACTCGTCACTGATTATTATAGTTTATATTATTATAGTCATATTAATATAATATTATTATTGCAATCGTAAACAATAAAAATTACATACATAACACAGAAAAGATCGTAGTTTGAATGAGAGTGTTATCCCTCATCAAAATACCTATAGGTAATCACTAATCAATGTTATAATATGCGTATGCTATGCAAATTTTGCCACATTGACATGTTGCCAAGTCGAAAGCTTTAATTTTTCGGGCGGGTTAATCTCTGATTAATTTATGAGAATTGTGTGTGTCTATAAACAAACGCTGAATTATATTTTATAATAATAAAAAAAACAATCTGTTATCAAAATATCAATGTTGTGTTAAATAAGTATACAGTATACCTAAAAAATAATGCGTCAATATTATTAATATTGATATTCAGTGAATAATATTTAAATGTAGGTAAACAAAATATTATATTGTTACATAACTAGAAAAATGCAAATCATCATTGTGGAGAATTTTCCATGTTTCCTTAATGTAATTTGTATTACTCGAGTTATCATTATTTGTCTATAAAAAAATTAATAATCTGAGTATACTTTGGTAGTAATTAATATTACGTTCAAATGAGAAATATATGTTATAAGTCACGAGGTAGTAATATTTAATTGTATAGTTACAACGCCTATTTTTTAACACGTATGATAATTTATTTAACGCGTATTTATGTTTTATTTACCAACTCAGATAATAGTATAATACCGGTATAGACCTATATACCATCTTCAAATAATAATTTATTAGGTTGGTCAGAAAAAAAGAAAAATTTCAAATTATAATAACATTTTGATTAAAATCATAAGATGGAATTTAATAATGCTTATGGTCCTATAAATTTTACATTGTTTTGGATATGTATAAACATTATGAACTATATTATAACTACCTATAATACATTAATTAATATTAAATACCTAGGTATAGAATAGTATTGTGTTATATCTTACTTTTTTTGTATAAATCTTAATTACATTTTTTAACTTTGTTATCATTTTTTGGATTAATTAATAGAAATTCTTCAAATTTTTCTGATATTTTGATGGTGAATGGTTATGTTCATTGAATAGGAAATTACTATCAAATTATTCAATGCTAAATAATCTATTAAATTCTTAAAAATCCGCTCACTGTCGTCTTTCGAATGTGATGATTTAATTACAAAAAATTAGTTGCTGTCCCGTGCCGAGGTGAGCGAAGCGAGACGAGTTCGCGTCGGCCGTCACTACCTTTTTGTTTATGTCGTGAAATCTGGTTTTTTTTTTAATATCATGTTTCTATTGCATTTACTCGAACAAACGCGTTTAGAAAAATAAAATATTACAACTTTATAGTAGCTATTATTTTATATTTTATTATTTGAGTAAATATATTTACTAAAATATAGGATATTAATTTAAAATTACAGCCCAATCACCTATAGTAAAAAACAACGTTAAATAAAAAATAACTGCTTTATTCCGATAATAATTGTATATATTTTGTATGAATTGTTTCCTTTTAAAATTAATTTCAGTATCGTTCGAGATGGTTACCGGACACCGGTTGGTATATTACCGATGTCCTATTTATATATTATCCAACTATTATAATAAATAATAATATAATATAATGCATTAGCTATACCTACACTTACATAAATAATTCAAGTATTAAGTGGGTAATCGCGTTTTGAATGCAATTAAATTTTATGCATAAATGCACTATGGGTATAGGTTTTATTGTGAAAATTATTTCTTGTGTCCCTAAACTATAAACTGTTGATAATATAATAACTATTCAAATCTGTCCGATAAAAACAATAGTTTAAACAGTGTAAAGTGTGATTTAAATTATCAACAAATATTGTTATTATGTTTTACAGCCATGTCAGGCGGCAGGCGTATATAATATTATATAGGTACGAAGTTTTTTCTCAAATATTTATACACAAGTATACAACACCGGCTAATCTTGTACATTTGATCACGTCCCACTATTGATATATTGTTAGCAAATTGTTTTCAAATTTGGTCGCGCGCATACAGTGTATCAGTAATCAGGTGTTTGTCATCGGAATTTATAGAAGTTGGCTACTTGTGCTGCGCGCTCCGGGTATTATTTTTTTTAGTCCAAATTAATTAAGTCGGAATTTTTTTCTCGATTGTTCATCGTCGTGTTTAAGAACGATTCATTCCCAAGGCCTTTCTATTCTGTGATGAATAAGGTACAGTACGCGATAGCTACACTGTAGTGTAACATGTCGTAAAGAGACAAATTACCACGCCTACCTGTAAAATTACGTTTTCTGCCTGGGCGTCTGAACACTGAACTATTATTATTTTTTTTTTCATTCTGTAACCCTAAATAATCTACTGCTCGACGAACGTTATTATTTCGTCTACATATTATATTTTTGGCCCGACTGATTTTAATAATAATTTTCATATTTTTATTTACCAATATTGTTCGCCACGCCGTATCACGACGACAACGTTCGTACCTACCGAAGTGTGACAAGTGTTGATATTTAACCTCTTGAATAAAATCTTTTTGACTTCGAATCGCTAACGATAATAATAATGTAATCCAACCGATCGAAACACCGGTGAGTAAACAGTTATTTTTCTTGCTTTTTGTTTAATATTACTTGTCCATCGTGTAAAAGCTAGCTTCTTTCTATAATTTATTATCTAGTACTCTAGTGTGACCATGCCTTCTTCAAGCCTTCTCTCGCGCGACCTTCAAAAATATTTCGTCGATCGAACGAGTATTTGCGGCAATTCTTTTGGTGGATTTTCTTGTTTCTATAAACTATTATTTACTATAAACTGAATTTCTATATAAGTATAGCTTGCCAGATCAATTTCAATCAATAATATAGTACACATACTATTTATTTAAAATTTAATAACAAAAAACAGAACGATTTCCTATTACAATATGCATTGTAGTTATAATTATAATGTATACAATTAATTAATTTCACAAACATAGCAAGTTATTTAGTTAAGGTGCATAAAGGTAAAATTATTTTAATATCACTCATGTACGAATGTACCTACAATATATTACTTCAAATATAACATTTATTGTTTTATTAATTGCGAATAATTTTTACTATTAGATATTATAAGTTATTTTCTTAGAGCCAGAATAGGTCATTAATTGAAAAAAAAAATTAGGTTACTTGTTACTGCAGCAAATTATATAATTTTAATTTTTAATTAATCACGGATTAAAACACTTATTATTATTACTTTATTTTTTAAGGCTTCATAAAAATATGTATGTGTAATTAGTAATTATTTAATATTTTAAATTATGTTGATAATAATACTTGATTTTAATTTCATCAATATCTTTTTTTTAGATGAATTTTTTTAATTGATATTTTGAAAATTCTAAAATATATAGTAGGTAGATAACCTATAAAAGTATTTTTTACGGAAAACATTTTTTTACAATATAGGTAATACATATTTCTTACATAAAAAATGAAAACAACTATAGGTACTTTCACCAATTTTAAAAAATACATCGTTCATCATTTAATTCAGATTCTATTATAAATTTAATGATTGCATAATCAGACGACAAACCAACAATGTGCGTAAATTGTTTGATAATTTTATGTAAGTAGGTAGGTAGTTAATTAGATTTTTATTCGATGAAACCTCTTCAATTAATTCAATCAACCAAAAAATAATAACAAAGTGGTAACTAAAAAGTAAAAACAAACACGATATTTTATTAAAATATATAGAGTAAATGGTTTTTCCCTGCATAAAATAAACCACGTTTTGTAGCCTTTCAATAACGAAATTCAGCAGTATAGGTAATTATTATTATTGTTTTTTATTCCGTCCCTTTTTTGCGTGCACTTCATATAGTTTTTATTGCATATTATCATGAAACATAAGGTCCAGAGCTGCAGAGCAGACGAACATAATTTATGAATTTTAATTATGTGTAAAATATAATGTTGTAATTTATTTTAATTTAAACTCAATTAAATAATTTTACTTCGTGCAAATTAATATCAGTAATTTGGGTGACTATACATTATGACTGACGAACAATATACGAATTATATATTATTTTCATAAATATTATAAAATCGTCTATTAATCTTATTAAAAATATGAACAATAATTCTTGTTAAGTAAATAAATAACATATTAAATCATTTATGGCCTTTGATAATAGATGACGGTTTCGACAATTTGATCGTTATTCTCCGGAAAACAAATAGTAAATACATATTTCGGGAACGCACTGCATCTGTGTATCATTTATTATATATATATCTGTACAAATATTTTTTTTAACACCTATTATAATATATATTTTTCAGAAACATTCTTTACGTAATTATATTTTAAATGTAAATACTTATTGTTTGATGATTATGATGAATCTAAATAGCCATCCCACTGCAAGTCTTAAAAATTCTAAGTACTAACCTATTATAATTTATGTAGATAGCATTCTGCAGGCTAATAAATTATATTGCCGTAGATAGTCAGATAGGATAGTAGGTTCCTACCTTCCTTCCAACCTACCTTATAAGTTATAATCTTCACACATTAATAATGTGATTTTTTCATTATTGTGAATTCTAATAATAATAATGACAAGCCTGCATTGTAGGTGTGCACTATGTAGATATAGCTATATTAAGGCAATATAATCAACCATTTCCTTATAATTTTATTTTTAATTGTAAAAAATGAGTAACGAGAATAACACGACTAAGAGAAAAATAACAGTTTTGGTCGATGCCATATCATATACCTAAACGCTAAATGACATTTTGACTGTTGACAAATAACATTCCAATCTATACTATAAGTGATTTTTTTTTTTTATTAGTTGTGCTTCATAAAAAATAATGTGTCAATCGATCGTTAAACACTAAACGTCTTTTAATATGAGTAGTAAGATATAAGCGCCTATCTCCAAATATAATTTTCGAATAAAATTTAAAAAGTATAATCATAATGGATGGTAAAAAGTAAAAAGAATAACGTCTGAAGTGTGGGTGAACAGCATAATATAATAGTCGGTCTCTTGTATAGTTTTGATTGGCCCGTCAATAAAATTACACAATCGGAGGTCAAACATCTGAAAATTAACTTTTAGGTTTGGTCCGTTTGATATGCGGACCGTCTCAAATGTGTTTGTATATTACCGAAGACTTATAAATAAAACGTCCTTTACTGTTGTTGTTATGATGACTAATATTATTCTTCATGTGCATAAAACCTGTTTGTACAGCATCCATGCGCAACTAAAAACTGTGTTCCGTCGCCGGTGCGGTTAAACGTTCGTCCGTTTTATTATAGTTGTTGCGATTTGTTTATCCTGCCGCAAGCGCGTCGTTTTCTGCTGTGCCACTCGACTGTTGTACGCAAATACCACAACGTTATAATAGTATAATATCGTTTGTTTGTTTCTCGTCGACGCGTTATGCTGTGTAGTGTTAAAAAAATTACCTAAACACAATTAATATTATAACAATTGTTTAATTATTAAAAACAATGTAACCGTAATTCGCATACCTACACAGTTACCATCTACAAATTAATTAAAAGCCGAAGAAATGTTTATAAACTAATAAATAAAACCAATTATCATACCCATACTACCTGCAGCTCACTGATTGTGGTGATTTTTTTTTTTTTAAATTGTATTTATAATTTCGTTGTTCCGTCTATCCGTCTAGTTGAATAGGCACCTAGTTATTTGTTGTTTCGTTAACCGGAATTGCGTTTTTAGTTCAATCCTTTGGAGCTTGTATCCGAAGAATTAACAAGCCTGATGGATTCAAATAGCAGAGGCCTAAAACGGGCCAAAACCGTTCGGACAGAGTATTTGAAGTGTGTAGATGACGTGCAGAGATGGCTTCAGGAGGCCGAAGTGAAGGTTCAAGATCGCGGCAGTGAACCAAAAAAAATCAAAGAACATATACAGGTATGACCTAAATAATAATATTATTATTATTCTACGTACATTCATATTTTACAGTCTTGAAAGTTATAATCTTATAAGGTTTATTGTTATGTTTGGTTTCGAATATTTTAAATGATTTATTGAGAGTAGGTACCTATATTACATTATACAGTATAGGTACACACCATATAGTTAGTACATGATGAAAAAAGAGTTCATCCTTAATAAATAAATATAATAACTCTGTTAGTAGCTTAAATAATTAACGAATTAAACAATTTAAAAAAAAATTGAGATGGATAATATTATTATCTACCTATTATTTTTTATATCATCTTATGAACTATTAGTTAATCAGATGTATATATTTTTCAAGTCAGTTAGGCAATCGTGTCTGTTTAATTATTGATATTTTATAGTAATAGAGCAAACAGTATGTATGTTTATTTAATCATTATTAATTTAATTTTGCATCATGATAGTTCTTAACAAGTTTCCGGTGGACGGTGGTCGCCGACAAAGGTGTTGCGTCCTAATAGCTTTATTTTATCTTTTATAGTTTTAGGTTTAGGCGAATTTTTGAGTGTTTTCCAAATTTAGGCGTTAACGAAAAACGGTTTTAATAAAATGTTATATTATCATATTTAAATTCCTAAAACTATGACTATTTAAGCTCCCAGATCTTGTCAAGCCAGTTGAACAATTTAATATTAAAGTAATACGTATTATTATTAGATTTTAATGAAATTGAAAGTAATTTACTATTATTTATTAAAGAATATTTTTTGCTGTACATTCAATTTAACATGATTTAAACATGCCAAA
This sequence comes from Acyrthosiphon pisum, assembly GCF_005508785.2. Lineage (NCBI taxonomy): Eukaryota > Metazoa > Arthropoda > Insecta > Hemiptera > Aphididae > Acyrthosiphon > Acyrthosiphon pisum. Next base: position 28,400,584 of record NC_042496.1, read on the forward strand.
TACACTTATCAGAGTCTGATTTTTTGATATAATACATCGTAAAATAATTAGTTAAATTTAAAATTTACACATAACTCGAACAATACATTTTCAGTTTACCGAAAAATATTATTAATAAATAATAGGGCTTATATCGTATACCTACTTGTTTGTATTTTTTGTAAGAACTTCGTTCCAGTCATACCTTAAAACGCCCTGTTTCGCCCCCGCCGTTTCATCCCCGTTAAAAAAATTAGCCCACGGACGTTTCGTTTATTAAGATAGAACATTTGGCCCCCGGAAGTTAATATTATCGTCGTTGTCGTCGTCGTCTTTGTCGCCGAAAACTCAAACAAAATTGGCAATTTCACATGTTAGGAAATTCCTAAAAATTATTTTGGAAAAAGTTATTAGTTTTAATATCAACAATAATAATATTATAATATTTATTAAATAAATAAATGTATGTAAAACCTTAAAGGGTAAGAGTACAGTGTATTGAAAGACTAAAATTATCGTTAATTTAACACATGAAGACAATAGTTGAAATAACTGAGAATAAATTAAACATCAATATTCAAATTATAAATACAAGTTTTTAGATTATAGCAGGAATCAATAAAAAATAAAAAATTGGGAATTTTATTACAAGTTTTTGGTAGGCGACACACGGACTATTTGTGAAATAGTTGTTTTTAGATTGTTTTTTGAGTTGTTGAATCAAATTTAAATTTTGTGGCCATCATGTGTGCAATGGTACACCACATATTAATGTAGATTATATTGAAATTTTACGTTTTTTAAAAATAATTGAAATTTTTAATTAAAAAAAAGCCATTTAAATGTAGTGGTTTAAAATACTGTGGGCCAAACGTCCTATGGGTAAGTAAATAACATTACATAACTCTCTGGGGCCAATTAATGTCCTATTTTAATAATAGACTGGGACGAAACGTACGTGGACTCTCTTTTTTGACGGGGATGAAACGACAGAGGTGAAACGTCCTTTTACCCTTAGTACCTACCTATTACCTACCCTTACTTATTAGTTATTATAAATAGCCACTACAGTGCTATAAAATTACATTCAAAGATTAACGGCTATATAAAAGTAATAAAAGATTGAGATGTCCTTTATTTTTAATCTACAACAATATTAAGGAATATATTTTGATTTTTTCTCGGCTCCGGAAGGGTTCAGTACCCTTGAACTACATTATTATTCCTTCCTTATAGTAGATTTTTTTCAAGTTCTACATATTAATCAGGTGTTATAAGTTAAAACCACATTTGATTCGGTTTACGGGAATATTGAGGCGTTGCGTCACTTGAGAATACTCGGATTATACGAGTTATTTTTGTTTAAGAATTTTAATGGTTAAATGAGTTGCATGGTTTTAATACGATTGGATGTTAAGCTTAAGTTATTACTTGTTTGAATACTAGTTTTACTTACCTACTATACTATACTTTTGTGAATTACCCATGTATACAAAGTGTAACAGAAAGAACTGACCAAAAAAAAAAAAAATTATGCTAATTAAACGCATGACAAACATTGATAAAATTATAGGATTAGTAAATCGTTTTAGAAATATACCAATGTTAGCCAATTTCCAAAAAAAATATTCTTAAAAAAGTTATTGTGTTCCAAATGAATTTAATCAAAAAAATATTGATATTTGAAAAAATTCTAAAAATTAAACCAGGGGAACACGGGGCAAAACTGACTGAAAAAATGAATATTTTCATAATAATTCAGGATCTTAAAATAAACGTGATCTGTTTGCACAGTTGTATTAAGTAACTTCTTGTTTACAATATTGAATTACAATGCAGTGGAATATCATTCATATTTATTTTTTAACAAGCCATTAACTATTTTTAACATTTTATCGGTTTTGCCCCGATACTGGGGCAAAATCGATTTGTAATGGGGCAATACCGATGCATGGTATAAAAGATACTAAAATAATGATGGAGAAAAATATAATATTAACCTTTTATTCAAAGGAACTTACTAAACCAAATACAAATAACCATTGTATTTAAGTATTGTAACTATAGTAGTAAAGGTTTCATAAATTACCTATGTATTATAAGACATTTTAACTTAATTAATATTTATTTATTTATTTATTTATTAATTAATTTACGCCAGTCGGCATTTACATATATGGTAATATAACAGTTAGTAAAAATTTTCTTATAAGTGTAAAAATAATTGATAACAAAAATAATAATATTAAATTTAAATGTACTAATAACTTAACAATAAACATAAAGATAAGTTACTAAGAAGTGAACAGCATTCTATTTATGAGCGTGGCAATAAAACTAATATATGAAGAAATTATTTTGTATAATATAGAATTTAGTTTTAGGTGGTGTTAATATTAAATAAAAACAAATTTTAACAACACAAGTTGTTCTTAATAAAATAAAATAATTGATTATTAGGTTGGTGTATCTAATCCTAACTTATAATAAATAATTAGCAATTATCAAGCATTATAAAAACTGATCGGTTTTGCCCCGAAGTATAATTTTTACGAAATTGTTGATAACTTACACAATATTATTAGATAAAAGAGGTTAGTGATTGCAAAACAGTCTTTACAAGTTGTAGATTCATACTAGACAAGTATGGTAATTGTAGTACAGTTCTATCATTGTTTAATCTTAAATTAAAAATATGAAATTATAATAATAATTAACTTTAAAATGTTCGTAATTGAATAACAATTCAAACAAAAACGTTGCAGTTGATGTTAACAGTGATAACAACATGTTTCATGATAAGGAATGAAATAAATTTAAAACTTATAATTTTCATCCATAGAATAATGCAAAATGAGCAATATCGGTTTTGCCCCAGTATCGGTTTTACCCCGTGTTCCCTACTTGATTTAGATAAGTGTTTTAACCATCCAAATCATTCTTATAATCAGATTCACAAATTGGTTATTTTGAATTTATTCAAAAAAATAATTTAAATTAAATTTAAAATTTTTCATTTTCGGTATTAAAAAATTATAATAATTTTTTTTTTATTACACATGTAGGCATGTAGCGCAATTTCGGCTATAAATTATATATTAAAAAAAAATTTTAAAATATTGATTAGCACAAAAGTTATTCCAAAAGTCAGTTCTATCTGTTACACCATGTATATTAGAAAACAATAAATTGTTTTTAAATAAATGTAGTGTGAATAAAGGAATTCAAGTTTTTCAAAAAATAATTCTAATAGAATATTTCGATAAAAGTATATTTTATAATTAGGTATACCAATATAATTGTATCATATAGTATACTATTAAAGTATACTTTCCTATTGTGAATTTTTTTTTACTAGGAATTTGATTTTGAAAATGATAGGTTTACCTATTTCATCTGCATTTAATACTTTTTAAATGTATTTAAATATAAATCAATAGGTATAATATATTTTACAATTAATTAGGTTCGCAACAAACTTATTTAATAACATGTTTTAAAATTTAATAGTATTTTCTACAAACAATTCAGTGGCGTCATTTCAGTTTTTATTAGACTAGGGAAATGTTTCATTGTTTTTCCGACTCAAAATGTTTTCACTCAGATTCTTATAGCATAGTGTCATAGAGCATAGTGGTTAACGGGTGGAGGGGGCACGGTAAATGTGCCGACTTAAGGTTTATGTAAATACCGGACTGGGGCAAATTCCCCAGTTGCCCCCTCCCTAAATGACGCAACTGTAACAATTGGCTGTCAAAAACTGCAATAATTTTCTTTAATTTTAGCAATTGTAATAAAAGCCTATTATGTATATACCCTATAATCTATATGTTATAAAAAAAGTACAGCGATTTAATTATAATTATGTAATAATGTATAATAATTAATAGACTTCACTGTTGAATGTTGATATACAGTTATAATACAGTTATTTTAAAAAATACGACCACTTAAAGTAACTAATAATTAAAAATTGTTTTATAAGTTTAAAGTTGTTACTAAAAGTGTTTTGTATTATTTTTTAGACAATTGAAGATGAGATAAGTGCAATTAATGACAAACTGAATAAAGCTATTAAACATGGTAAAGAGATCATTGAAAAGACAAAAGATGAAGAAGAAAAGGAAATGATTCCAAAAACGATTGAATCGTTAGTAGGAAAAATGAGCCAAGTGAGACATTGGTTGGATGAAAAACGTAATCAAGTAAGTTAAGACATGCATTAAAATCATTACCTTATAAAATTAATAAACTATAAAGAGGAAAACCTCTTATACTGTATATTACATATTTACGCGTGATGCCCAATTTTTTTACTAAAATATTTTATATTATACTTTTCAAAGCTTATATATATATAATCCATATGTTATTATGTATACATATGTGTATGTACTTCAAATTAAACAACAATAATTAATTAATTAAATAAATCACGATAAACATAATAATAATTTAAACATCAAGATAATGAAATAGGTACTATAAATAAAAAACAAATATTAGATTTAGATGATAAAATGTATATTAGTCTATATATATATCTTAATACAATATCATATTTTTAACTTAAAAATAAATAGCACTCCAGACTACAGTAATGTTTTGCATATTATGAAACTCTTTGATCTGTTAAATTGACAATTTTTTTTTAGATTGGTGACACTTTGGACGCCTGGCAAAAATTCTTATCTGTTTATGACTTGGTGATGGCCTGGTGCCAAAATAAAACAAATTATTTAGAAGAACCGATAACTCTGAGTTCACTTGAAGTAGTAAAACAAAAAGCTCATGAATTTTCGGTAATAAAGCAGTTTAAATATTGTTATATACTTAATATCAATTTTAAAATGTGTTCTAATGCTTTAACAGGCTGCTGTGAAATCAAGTAAACAACAGAGCAAACATCTAGCTGAAATGAGCAAAGAATTGGATATCATTGCTTTGTCTACAGATGTTGGACAGTTGCCAGAAAAACTAGAAGAAGCTAACAATGCTAAAAATGATGTAGAGGGAAAACTCTCAGAAAAAGTAATCAAATTTTAATTAGCAAATTTCAAATTATTATTTATTTAAAATGTATAAAATATAATTTTATAGAGTGCTCTATTGCACGAGACATGTGAAGAATGGGAGCAATTTGAAAGGAAGTTAAAAGATGTTAAATCATTTATCGAAAAATCTCAAAATGCTATTGAATCAGCTGCTAACAAAAAACGAACCCTACGTGAACAACATGATCTGAGGGAAAAGATGTTGGCTGATATTACAATACAAAGAAACAAGATTACATTGTCAACTGAAAAATTGCAGGTTAAACACTACTATATTATAATATATGGAACATAACAATTTGATATTCTATGTTAGTACTAAATTATAACTTATAACCATTATAAAATAATAATATTATGAAATTTAAAATTTAGTTTACACTGCTTTATTTATCTATAATTTTTTTAAATGACTAAACGATAGGCTAAATCATTTTAACTATCCAACACTTTAGTGTGATTGGGGATCTTAAGATTGTTTGTGTAATTTTTCTATGACCAATTTATTATGGATTTTTAATTAAACATGTACGATTGTAAATTTAAAGTATAATGCAGCTGCAGTGGTTGCTAATTTTTATTATTTAAGCAGCCCTAAAAACAAAAAAATGTTCTTATGCCTCTTCCGCTCACATGATTTACATGTAAACATACAGATTAAAAATGATTAATTAATATTTAATAATTATTTAATATTTAATATTTTTATGTTTAAATTTTAAGGGGACTGAAGGCGGTGATTTAATAAGGGGTCGTGTGTAGGCAATTCGATGTCTTATACTCGTTACGCAGTGTGGTTGGGTGCGAAGTAAATTATCATACTCTCGCACGCACACGCACATGTCAATAAATCGAGAAAAACTAAGTATATTCTTCAATGCACTTTCTACAAAAACTCCCAAAAGCGGTAGTAAATTAAACATACTTCCTGAAGGCTGGTAATTTCGAAAAAAGGGTTGAATTCGTAAGCTCCTAGACTAAGCTTTGGAGGAATCACTTTTTTGATATAAAGCCCAAAAAGCCCAAAATAAATACAAATGTAATGTATTTATTTCATGAGATTTTTTAAAAAAATATCCAAATTTTATGGTCCTTTAAAATTGAAAGTTGAATATCGACTTCCTAGAAAGCCTAGTTATTTTTCCAAGGAATTCATACATATATTAAAAAAGAAAATCGGACATTTGGAAGTATGTATAATTTACCACCGCTTATTAGTCTAAAACGTATGAAAAATACGCGACATGCGATCCCCTTAATAATAAAATAAACATAATTTATTTAATATTATGTAAATGTAATACAAAATAATCCAAAATGTAATCTAAAAATGTGTTGTCATTGAACACTTTAGAAGTTCTTGATCATTTTGATTGAGAAAAAATTGTAAAAGTTAAATCTAATCATAACCACAAAAATAGACTAAACAAAAGTGTTGATATACAATAATACAATATAATTCAATTTTTGCAGTTTGGGAACTAGTGGCAAATTTTTTTAATTTAAAAATGTTCAAATTAATTCATAAACAGATTTAGTTTATCTTAAAATAAATTTATATTAGGTTTTATTGAAAAATAATGTATAGGTACTAATAATAAATAATTATTGAAAAATGAATACCTACCTACATATAAACAGATATGGTCAATTTACAAAATTAGTTTTAATTGGTATCAAGTAAACAAGTTACACTAAAATATTGTAGGTATCTAATTAAAAGTTAGGTACTAGGTAGTATACAATATTATACCTATATTGGAAATTAATTGTAACTGGTTACAAGTCACAGTTACAGTAGGTAGATAAGGTAGGTAGGTATGTAACCTTAGGTACTTTATTACATTTAAAGCTGGAATTTACTTAATTTTTTATGTTTGTTTCATAAAAAAAAATAATGGCACTGCTAAATATTCGATTGTGTGTATTAGGGTTAATGGTTATGAGAAAAATGTATTATTCAAGTTATAAGTTAGACCTAAAATTTAAATATTTTAATATTGACATTTATTTATAAAATATTAAAAGATGTAATACCTTAAAATATGTAGAGTTAGATTATAATATTATTTAACTCTAAAAATCTTTTATTTTTTTATTATGATAATTCAACTGTTTAACGTGTTATGCATTTTATGTGGTTGCATTGACATATTTTAATCTTCACGTATAGACATATGGTAAGTATGTATAAATACCATGGATAATTTAAATGGATTCAATATTTATTATAATTTTTAAATAATTTGCTTATGACAATTTTTACTTGATTTTCATCACTTAAAATTGAACTACAGTTAAATCTTATTATTATATTATTAAAATGTAAAATCCATCCATGTCTCAATGCTTGACAATCACATACTAAGATTAATCTTAGGCCATGATGATAGTAAATCAAACATTTTTAAAATCTACAATTCTTGGTACCTAATGATTAATACATTATAAAATAATTGTATAATTCTTTTTTTCCCAATCTTAGTATTAAGTAATTTAGTATAATAATATTGTTGTAACTTAATATAGTAAAAAAAATAAGATATACTTATTACTTACTTAATAAATAATGTTACATTCAAAATTAGGTTCGTGAATTTAAGTTGAATATATTTTCAAGATAAAATATTATTCTATATATTTCTTAGTATCTAGGTAAGAATTATGTAGGTATTATTATTTATATCAATATTGATTTTTAGATTCATTTCCGAGCTGGTTTTGGAGGCAGTGAAAACATTGAACATTTATCTAAAGATAGTTTGTCTCAGCTAGATAAATTGTTCAAAATTGTTGAAGAGCAAGCACATAATTTGGAAGAAAGTCTCTCACAGCTCGACAAATACCAACAAGTAATATAAAATATTATTTCATAAAAAAAAAAAAACTATTAATATTGCAATATTAAATGTTATTTAATTTTATAATTTAGGAAATACAACATCTTCGTCAAAAAGTCATTACTGCTGAACAACAATTAAGACTGACACAAAGTCCAACATATTTACCTCACGATAGACAAAAGGCTGTGCAAGAACAAAATGTAAGTACCTACTCTAATACATTTAAATTTCAAAAGTTGGTAATATTATTATTCAAAATAAAACAACAGTGAGAGCGTATTTTTATGTGTTACATAAACATATTGAAATAGTCTTGTTGTAAAATAATACGATTGCAAACATATGTGTAAAGAATCGTTTTAGTTTATTTTTAACTTCATAAATTATAATTGGTAAGAAGGGATTGAAATAAGCTAGAGAGAATACATTTTATTTCATACATGAAGTATTTAGTAAAGATCGAATAGAGTCTAAAGTCTAAAAGTAAAGTTTTAAATCAATTAAGTGTATGCTGCAGTTAGAATGTACTAAGGTTAATTATAATAATTTATAAGACATTTTGGATATTGTACAAATTAAAAAAAAATACTCTTCTGAATGAAAACATTAAAAAAAAAACCGTTCCATTGATTGGAACATTGCAGGCATTCCAAGAACAAATACGAGTGCTGCAAAGCAAGATTAACTCAAGAACCGAACGAATCAAACTGATCATTCAACGAGGCTCCCCGATATCCGACCCATTACTTAACTAATTAGACATTTAAATGCATTTATATTTATATACCTTCGTACTCATTCCAAATTTCTATTTAAGCTATTAAAAAAAAAAAAAATTCCAAAATAAAAATTAGTTTCTAAAGGCATTTATTCGGTCACGCAGGACGTTCGAAACGCACTGGAATCATATCGGCAACGTTTGGATTGTACAATGAATGCTGTGCGAACGCATATCGAACATTTTATCGATTCCAATCCTTTGCTGGAATCCACGTCATGTACAGATCCCGTAAATAATCTTAAAAATCCACCGAAACAAATAAGCCGTAATATTATTAAAACTCCCCGAATAGTGTTGAATTTAACCGAAACCGACAAGCACCAAATGCGAATAAGATCACGGTCCCCTTCGCCGTTTTGGATAAAAGGTGAAACGTCCACGTACTCGGAAGTCCTCAAAACGGGTTGCGTACTGTCGAGGAACCACAGTAGGAGCGCGACTCCGGAATCGAAAAGTGTCGATGTCGAGGGTGGAACACGCATGAGTAGAAAATCGAGTTTCGATAATCTACTCCGAACGCCACCGTTGACGAGAGCCAGGAGTAAATCACCAAAGGACAGATGGCAACCAAAAGATTTTAAAATAAACACGACTCTAAGCATATCAACACTGCAGGAATCGCAGACGTCTGCATCAGTTTTTGCTAAAGATAGACAATCAAGAGAAGACGACTCGGAGGATCGCGTTACCCTCGCATCACCGACTCCTAGACACGTTAAACGACGATCTCGGTCCAGGAGGAACCGAAATGTAACCGGAAAAGACTCCGGAAACAAACCATCACCAAACAAATCAGATGCTGAACCTTCAGCAAACACCGAAGAAACTGCAGTAACACCCGAAAGACACGCAGTGGACACCACGAGTTCGTCGTCGACAGAGAAACCAGAAATCGTAGTATCAGACGTGAAAAATCGACGGAACAGCGAAGATAATCTCCAATCCCGGAACCTTGCCGAGCAAATCTCTGGGACATACGACCCGGTGACTCACGATGGTGACAGGAAACTATTGACCGTCGACGACGCTACTGAGGTACCGCCGTTGAATACCGCGTCGGTCATCGGTGACTTTACGAAATCCCGATTGTCGTTGGATAGTATGCTCGGCAGCACCAGGTGCTCGAACAGCTGTTTCGATCTGAACGAACGGTTGAAGGGGATATTCGGTTCGGTCGACCAGAAACACTACAGGCACCACCGTGTCGTCGATCGTCCGCGATCCAAATCCGATACTCGTGACCTGAACGAACTCACGCAGATATTTACTAGCCCCAATACCGATGACAATAATAAGTACACGTGCCGTTTCGAACGTAGTGCTGGATCGGTAAAAAACCATACCAATAGGGACTCCACTTCCGGTAGACGTTCTTTTGATAATATTACTATCTTATCCCCTTTTGGAAACACGCAAATGCAACAGCAATCAGACGGAACTACTGACAACGAACACGACGAGTCTGTAAGGTTACCTACCTGAGTGTTGACGTTTGTGCCGATTTTAAAATTGTTTTCGTTTGGATTTTTTAAAATATTTGTGTGAAAGTTTGGATTAATATTCTCGTCTTTTATTATTTGCCAATTTTTTTATCCATACAAAAAAGAAAAACACTTCTGATACCTATTTGAATCCCCGACATTATTTATTTTTTTAAATATGATTTTTGCATATTATTATTGTATTGGATAGACTATATTTAGGTACTTAGGTACCTACCTAATTTATTAATTTTTAATATTTCTGTTTTTATCTCAAAGTTGGCAATAAACAAATTGTTGGAATAATTTATATGACACGTATATAAAAATTTATAATTATAAAATGTAAATATCTATAATTGTTAATTCCTATATAATAATATTAACAAGTATCACATTTAAAAAGATAACAAATATTTTAAAACAGCTATTGATATTTGTTTGAAAAAACACAGGGACGGGTCATGTATTGTATAGGTACTAACAGACATGTTTGTGATTGTAATTAGTTATTTCTCTCTACAGACTACAACTATATAATTATTATGTAGTAATTAACCCCTGATCCAAGAATTTTGAATAATTTTTAACAATGGCTTTTGTGAATTATATTGTTATTTCTGGCTATAATATATGTTGCATAATATAACAACTAATATTATAAGATCTGTGAATAATTTATTAATACAAAAATAATATTTTAATATTATTTTATAGTCTAAATTTTTTGAAAATTGTATTATTTTCAGACTATCAAATCACATTTACAAGCACTAAGCGATGAGAGTATACCATTAGAATTAGCAATGAAACCATTTGTGGCATTCGATGAAGGGCAAACTGCAATAATTGAATTAACTTCAACACAAAATATGATCACTTCATTAATCACTGATGATGGTGATCAATCACAGACTAAGGCAATTAAAGAATTGAAAACATATATCGAACAATATGAACAAACATTAATAGAATTAGAAACTAATGAAGATAAATACGTAAGTATTAATAATTTAGTATAATATAGGTCTTACTTTAATATCACATAATATATCAATAATATAATTTAACATTGTATAGTGTATGTCTTCTATAATAAAATAAATAAATACTGAATACATTAACTTATGTGTTTTCTATAGGAGACATATGATTTAAGTACCAAAATTATAAAATTAAAAGAGATTATAACTAGATATGAAATGTATGAAGAAATAGAAGAATTTCGTATATTAATTATTCGGCTTAGAACTGTCGTCGAAAATCTTGAGAAATTAGAAATAAACAAAAATAAAATGGCCATTAAGGTAAATAAAATAATCTTAAGTAGGATTTTATTATCTATAAGAATCAAGGTTTCTATTTGAAAATAAAAAATGAATTTTTTGTGTGTACAATTTTTATACTTAAACAAATATATTTATACAATTGGTTAATATTTTCATTCTGTGAAATCACTCATAAATGGTCACTATTATTACATTTTTTAGAATAAATTAAAAGATGCTGATGATACAATATGTTATTACGAAGACTGGTTATTAACGACTGAAAATGGTGACCCAAAATATGTGGTAATTATATTATTTTAATTATTTGATTTAACTTTTACTGATCTCTAATTAATTACTCATTACTTTAGGATAATATCGAAGATGATATTATTAAACTAAAAAATAAACTCCATCAATTGAAAACTTATGAAGAAAATGTTGAATATGAGACACGTATTTTAAAACTTCAATATATAATTGAAAAGCTTGAAATGATTAAAGATAACTTCACAAAATTGAATCAAAAGGTATGGTTTTATACTTATTTAATATAATTATACATTTAGAATGTTAATAAGTGTAAATGAGTATATGTGATTTTTAGACTAGATTTTGTATAAAACAGAATTTTAAACTGTGGAATTTAATTTAATTAGTATCACATTTTTTATAAATTGCATGATATTATTTAGTTGACATATACCTATAGATATTTTTAGTAGATTATATTAAACATATTAATATAGTTTTAATTAGTTGATTGCTGAACACTGCAGTTGAATAGTAAAAAAATATCTACAGATGTTAGAATATACAGTATAATATGAATTATAACCTGTTCCAAAAGAGAAGACACGAGGCGGCCACAGACAAAACCGGTTTTGCTACGTAAATCTCGTGTCTTCTCTTTTGGAACAGGGTATAGGTAAATGTCCACTGTTTCTTCAAAGTTCATAATATTCATAGTTTTGTGTTTTGAATAAAGATATTATTTATCTTAAAAGAACAAATATTCTCTAATGTTATAAAGCCAAAATTAGTATAAGGAAATTCTATAACAAAATAAATCTAATAAAATGAAAAAAAACCTAAAATACTGTTTAAAAGATAAAAAACAAATTGCTGTTCAAGTATTTTATATTTTTAAGTAATGACCGACTTGATTCATCAAGTCAAAGTTCAATATGCTTTAAATAAATATATTTAGTGAAAAAACACCATAAAATATTTGCAAAAATTGTATTGTATAGATTAGGAATAGTTACATTTAAATTATCAATCTTAACTTTCAGATGATGATCATCATCAATTGCTACTATAGGTAACATTTTTAATGGGTAATTTTATTGATCTCATTTTAAGTAATGATAATTATTACATTCTAAAATCTTTATTAATACAAAATTTAGTATAAACATTTTTATATTATTTATGTTTATGTGTTCCTATTCCAGTATATACTGCATACTGTTCAGATAATTTATTTAGACAATTATAAATTCAACATCTAAATAATTTGAATAATAACAATCAAATAAAAAATTATATTCAATGTGATATGAATCTATAAATTTAATGAGTTCAATACATTTCAAACACTAAGATTAAAAAGTGTAAATATTTATGTAGAACAAAAATGCTTTATTTTCAGGACACAAAATACAATGTTGAAAGCACGATTATATCAACTGAATTATCTTGCATGAATTCACCTAAGGATTTACATAATACTAGTGTAGAAAGCATGATGATTCCAAAATTAAATCACCCAAAAATAGGATCGCAGTCTCGTGAAAAAGATTATGTAACCTCCCCGAGTGTAATAAAAAATATTGAAAGAGAGAATGAGATAAACCCAATTAATATGCTAAAAGACAGTGAAGTTTTGAGAAGTCCAAAGTTAGTGAGAAAAATAAACCAAGCACTACGTGATGAGCATAACATTAACAAAACTGAAATTAATGTTGATAGCAAAAAAATTGTAGGCTCTCTAGAACAGACTGAATTAGACACAAGTAATCGTTTTGAAATTGAAAAAAAAATAGAGAAAAATAAATCAATAGATGTCAACACACAATTTCAATCTGAAAAAGCAGACTCGCCAGAAAAAAAAGAAGACAAAAAATCGAAAGGGTTTCTTCGTTTTAAAATTCCAAATGTGTTTATGAAAAAATCAAAACAAGGTGAGATTGATACTGAAAGTATTTTAAGCAATCCACAAGAACAAAGTGTAGACATTGAAAATGATAATGTCAAACTATTAATGTATAAAAGGATGAGTAGTATAAGTAATGATACCAATATTCAACAACAAAATGAAAACCAACTGAATACTGAAAAAGATACGATTGATCGAAAAGCAAAAGACTTCTACTATACAAACGAAGAGAATAGTACTGCTCTGACAAGTATCAATGATAAAGTGGCACAGATAATTGAACAAAATAAATTAAAATATCCATCTGATAAAACAATTCAACAAGTTCAAATATTAAAAAATCCTGATTTGCCAGTTACAACTGATATACAAATTATAAAGAGTGATCCCACAGTAATAATTAACTCCCGCAGGACAATAAGACGCATAATGATAATTGATGGAAATGAAATTAAAGTAGAAGATATAATTGATGAACCTGTGCCTGGTGAATCGGTTAAGAGTATTTTGAGAAAAATAACAAAAGACGGTAAAGAGGAACTTGAAAATATTAATGATCCTGAAGAAATAGAAAATATATTACGGATGTCTAGAACCAATGATAACGTACAGAATACATGTGTAACAATCACAAAAACACGTAAAACAATTCTACGTAGTATTATTGTTGATGGAAAAGAGTCGGTCGTTGAAGAAGAAATTGATGGACCTGTCGTTAATGAAAATACTGAAACATTAATAAGAAAAAAATTACAGGATGGCAATGAAATAGTTGAGGTGGTGAATAATCCGGGTGAAATAAAAAAACCCATTGCTTTCCAAGAAACAAAAAACGATTCTATTTATAACCGCGAAGTAACAACAATGACTAAAATAAAAAAAATATTAAAGCGTAAAATACTTGTAGACGGAAAAGAGACGGTTGTCGAAGAAGAGTTTGACGAGACAGAGAATCAAGAAATTTCAAATAAGGATGTAGAAAAAGTAATAAACGACGGGATAGATATTGAACCTATAGAAGATAGTTTTGAAATAATTCCAGCGGTAGATTTTGAAGGAAATTATCAACCAACGTCATTCAACAGTTATTTGAATCGCTACCAAACACAGGACGGTAACTGGCAAATAAACGACCAAGAACCTGTAGGAAATATGGATTTAAATAAATCTTCAAAAGAGATTGAACACTCGCCATCTTTCTTGAGTAAACTTATGCGCAAAGGTTTTAAAAAATCGACAACCAAAAATAATAAAAAATCTAGAGATAATAGTAATATTGAAAATTCAGAGATAGACAATAAAATAAAATCAGGTTTAAATCTTTTCCTTGAAAAAGAACGGGAAAACAATACATCGCAACATTCGTTCGAAATAAATGAGCCGCCAGATGATCTGCCTACTACCGAGGTCATTGATATTTCACAAACCGTTGATAATACAGAAAAAGAAATCGATAATGCCAACTTTTCCGACAAAAATAATACAGAAAAAACTGAAATGGTCACTAAATCAGACCCCAAGGGATCAGCAGATATCGAATTCGACATAAAGGAAAAGATTTCCGTTGAAATTCCATCGGTTTCCGTACCAAGTGTTGATATTAAAACTTCATCGATTCCTCAACTGGAGGGTCTTGTCCAAGACAATGGCACCGAATTACCATCGGCCAGTGAAGTTGGAATCAAAACAACCGATGTTTCCATCGAAAATATTCCGGATCCGGACATCGATGAACGAATACTAACCCAAGAGTCAGAATATGTTGATAAAGTAGAATCAAATCAATTGGTAAGTCCAATCACAAATTCTCCATCATTTTTAAGTAAATTGCGAAAAGGTCTGAAAATGACTACATCCAAGACGAGCAAAAAATTAAAAGACAAGGGTGATACCGAAACCTTAGAATCAGACGATACAACGAAATCTTTATTGAACGATTTTATTGAAAAAGAACGGGAGAGCACCGTTGTACATTATTTACCAGCAACTGATAATAATTCTGGAATCGACGTTTTTGGATACGAAGAAAATTCAAAAACACCAATTAAAGAACCAAAATCTGTTGTGCCGCAAAATAATGACAAATCCGATGGTACCGAAATATTTAAGCCTTTAACACCTGAAATGCTGATCAATCAAACGGGTACGGTCTCCACG
>NC_042496.1:28416360-28424781 GCF_005508785.2 Acyrthosiphon pisum
GTCAAAGACACCGATTTAACATCTGTCAGTGTACCGGAGGTTAAAACACCAAAGCTTGATGTCGAAATGCCATCGAAACTAATGTTGAAGGAGAATTAAATGTCAAGGCCCATAGATGTACCAGCAATCAATGTCCCAGAGTTGAAAGCACTAAAACTTGATGTTGAAAAATCTACCACAGGAATTAAAAAACCCGAAATTTCTAAATTTGGCATTACAACAGACGCCAAAACTCCCGAGTTAAAGATCAGAAAAGGAAAAGCACCCAAAGGATCTGCTGATATTGAATTCGATATAAAGGAAACGGTTTCCGTACCAAGTGTTGATATTAAAACTTCATCGATTCCTCAACTGGAGGGTCTTGTCCAAGACAAAGGCACCGAATTACCATCGGCCAGTGAAGTTGGAATCAAAACAACCGATGTTTCCATCGAAAATATTCCGGATCCGGACATCGATGAACGAAAACTCATCCAAGAGTCAGAATATGTAGATAAAGTAGAATCAAATCAATTGGTAAGTCCAATCACAAATTCTCCATCATTTTTAAGTAAATTGCGAAAAGGTCTGAAAATGACTACATCCAAGACGAGCAAAAAATTAAAAGACAAGGGAGATACCGAAACCTTAGAATCAGACGATACAGCGAAATCTTTATTGAACGATTTTATTGAAAAAGAACGGGAGAGCACCGTTGTACATTATTTTCCAGCAACTGATAATAATTCTGGAATCGACGTTTTTGGATACGAAGAAAATTCAAAAACACCAATTAAAGAACCAAAATCTGTTGTGCCGCAAAATAATGACAAATCCGATGGTACCGAAATATTTAAGCCTTTAACATCTGAAATGCTGATCAATCAAACGGGTACGGTCTCCACGTGGAAATCACGAAAGGTTGTTAGACGCATCATTATCATCGATGGAAAAGAAATTGAGGTAGAAGAGATAATTGATGAGCCTGAAAATGGTGCACCGGTTAAAAGTATTTTGAGAAAAACAATCAGGAACGGCGAGGAAGTAATTGAAAATATTACCGATCCAGAGGAAATTGATAAGATCTTACGGTTGTCTGTACTCAACGATAACGTAAAGAATACTAGTGAAAGTGTAACAACTACAAGAACGCGTAGAATCATTAGGCGAACAATTATTGTCGACGGAAAAGAGTCTGTAGTAGAAGAGGAAATTGACGAGCCCGGTACTGATAAAATAACAGATAGGGTTGTTCTTAAATCGTTCAATGACGGACTAGATGCAATAGGTCAGTTAGAAAATCTCGATAACGTCCAAAAATCGTTTATTGTGCAAACATCTAACAGCGAAGTAGTAAATGAGCCCAGTTTAATAACAAAAACTATTACCAGGAGAGTTGTAAGGCGTATAATAGTGGTGGATGGAAAAGAAAAGGTTGTAGAGGAGGTAGTAGACGGACCGGAAAACCTTGGTTTTACTGAATCATTGCAGGGTGAAATTAAAAAAGATGGCAACGAAAGTTACGAAATTATTACATATCCCCGTGATACGAGTACAAACAGGAATTCTGAATTTATAAACGAAACTCAAACCGATAACATAATTACGACAGTAACAACACGGAGAATAATACGACGAGTAATTATTGTCGACGGTAAAGAGACATTTGTAGAGGAAGAAGTTAATGAACCTGATGCGTGTGATATTACGGATATGAGTCAAGTACAAAAAGATAACGGGAAAACAGTTGAAATATTTGAAAAGCCATTAGACATAGACAACATAGAAAATGATAAAACCCAAACAGTAACGACCCGTACGATTAAAAGGATACGAAAAATAATAAAGCGCATAAAAACAGTAGACGGAAAAGAAAAAGTAGTAGAGGAAATTGTAGATGAACCGGTAGACGATAACACAATAGACGAATTACACGAAGTGAAAGACTCCGGTGATTTCCGACAAGGTAAAACTGCAGGTTTCAATATAAATATCGATGGCAAAAAACTGTCTCCATCGGTAACATCCGACATCGATTATAAAAATGATATCAAACGAACAGACATACAGGTACCAGACATCAAATTTAAAAAAGAAGCGACCAATATTGACTATGACATAAAAGATAATACAGCTGTCGAAAAGTCGGTTGCGACACCTAGTGTCGAAATTGAAATGCCAACGGTACCCAAGGTTGAAGGAGAAATAAAAGTCAAAAACACAGATTTACCATCCGTCAAAATTCCGGGGGTGAAAACGCCAAAACTGGACGTCGGAAAACCTACTGCAGGAATTAAAAAACCAGATATTCCTAAATTAGGCATAACGACAGACGTCAAAACTCCAGAGTTAAAGATTAAAAAAGGAAAAGCACCCAAGGGATCTGTTGATATTGAATTCGACATAAAGGAAACGGTTTCCGTACCGAGTGTTGATATCAAAACTCCATCGGTTCCTAAACTGGAGGGTCACGTCCAAGACAAAGACACCGATTTAACATCTGTCAGTGTACCGGAGGTTAAAACACCAAAGCTTGATGTCGAAATTCCTAAAACTGATGTCAAGACAACAAAATTCGATTTATCGGATATTAAGATACCAGGATTTAAAAGTAAAAAAGATAAAAAATCAAAACAAACTCCCGATTTCGATATTAAAGTCGAAGATAAGATTTCTGTTGACATTCCATCTGTATCTATACCTAGTGTTGATACCGAAATGCCATCGAAACCTAAAGTTGAAAGAGAAATAAAAGTCAAGGACATAGATGTACCAGCAATCACAGTTCCGGAGGTTAAATCAAGAACTCTTGATGTTGGAAAACCTACTGCGGGAATCAAAACACCAGAAATTCCTAAAATTGGAAAAACAACAGACATAAAAACACCCGAATTGAAGATTAAAAAAGGAAAAGCACCCAAGGGATCTGCTGGTATCGAATTCGACATAAAGGAAAAGGTTTCCGTTGAAATTCCATCGGTTTCCGTGCCGAGTGTTGATATCAAAATTCCATCGGTTCCTAAAAAGGAGGGTCACGTCCAAGTCAAAGACACCGATTTAACATCTGTCAGTGTACCGGAGGTTAAAACACCAAAGCTTGATGTCAAAATTCCTAAAACTGATGTCAAGACAACAAAATTCGATTTATCGGATATTAAGATACCAGGATTTAAAAGTAAAAAAGATAAAAAATCAAAACAAACTCCAGATTTCGATATTAAAGTCGAAGATAAGATTTCTGTTGACATTCCATCTGTATCTATACCTAGTGTTGATACCGAAACGCCATCGAAACCTAAAGTTGAAGGAGAAATAAAAGTCAAGGATATAGATGTACCAGCAATCAATGTTCCGGAGGTTAAATCAAGAACTCTTGATGTTGGAAAACCTACTGCGGGAATGAAAACACCAGAAATTCCTAAAATTGGAAAATCAACAGACATAAAAACACCCGAATTGAAGATTAAAAAAGGAAAAGCACCCAAGGGATCTGCTGGTATAGAATTCGACATAAAGGAAAAGGTTTCCGTTGAAATTCCATCGGTTTCCGTGCCGAGTGTTGATATCAAAATTCCATCGGTTCCTAAAAAGGAGGGTCACGTCCAAGTCAAAGACACCGATTTAACATCTGTCAGTGTACCGGAGGTTAAAACACCAAAGCTTGATGTCAAAATTCCTAAAACTGATGTCAAGACAACAAAATTCGATTTATCGGATATTAAGATACCAGGATTTAAAGGAAAAAAAGATAAAAAATCAAAACAAACTCCCGATTTCGATATTAAAGTCGAAGATAAGATTTCGGTTGACATTCCATCTGTATCTATACCTAGTGTTGACATTGAAATGCCATCGAAACCTAATGTTGAAGGAGAAATAAATGTCAAGGACATAGATGTACCAGCAATCAATGTCCCAGAGTTGAAAGCACCAAAACTTGATGTTGAAAAACCTACCACAGGAATTAAAAAACCCGAAATTTCTAAATTTGGCATTACAACAGACGCCAAAACTCCCGAGTTAAAGATCAAAAAAGGAAAAGCACCCAAAGGATCTGCTGATATTGAATTCGATATAAAGGAAACGGTTTCCGTACCAAGTGTTGATATTAAAACTTCATCGATTCCTCAACTGGAGGGTCTTGTCCAAGACAAAGGCACCGAATTACCATCGGCCAGTGAAGTTGGAATCAAAACAACCGATGTTTCCATCGAAAATATTCCGGATCCGGACATCGATGAACGAATACTAACCCAAGAGTCAGAATATGTTGATAAAGTAGAATCAAATCAATTGGTAAGTCCAATCACAAATTCTCCATCATTTTTAAGTAAATTGCGAAAAGGTCTGAAAATGACTACATCCAAGACGAGCAAAAAATTAAAAGACAAGGGTGATACCGAAACCTTAGAATCAGACGATACAACGAAATCTTTATTGAACGATTTTATTGAAAAAGAACGGGAGAGCACCGTTGTACATTATTTACCAGCAACTGATAATAATTCTGGAATCGACGTTTTTGGATACGAAGAAAATTCAAAAACACCAATTAAAGAACCAAAATCTGTTGTGCCGCAAAATAATGACAAATCCGATGGTACCGAAATATTTAAGCCTTTAACACCTGAAATGCTGATCAATCAAACGGGTACGGTCTCCACGTGGAAATCACGAAAGGTTGTTAGACGCATCATTATCATCGATGGAAAAGAGATTGAGGTAGAAGAGATAATTGATGAGCCTGAAAATGGTGCACCGGTTAAAAGTATTTTGAGAAAAACAATCAGGAACGGCGAGGAAGTAATTGAAAATATTACCGATCCAGAGGAAATTGATAAGATCTTACGGTTGTCTGTACTCAACGATAACGTAAAGAATACTAGTGAAAGTGTAACAACTACAAGAACGCGTAGAATCATTAGGCGAACAATTATTGTCGACGGAAAAGAGTCTGTAGTAGAAGAGGAAATTGACGAGCCCGGTACTGATAAAATAACAGATAGGGTTGTTCTTAAATCGTTCAATGACGGACTAGATGCAATAGGTCAGTTAGAAAATCTCGATAACGTCCAAAAATCGTTTATTGTGCAAACATCTAACAGCGAAGTAGTAAATGAGCCCAGTTTAATAACAAAAACTATTACCAGGAGAGTTGTAAGGCGTATAATAGTGGTGGATGGAAAAGAAAAGGTTGTAGAGGAGGTAGTAGACGGACCGGAAAACCTTGGTTTTACTGAATCATTGCAGGGTGAAATTAAAAAAGATGGCAACGAAAGTTACGAAATTACTACATATCCCCGTGATACGAGTACAAACAGGAATTCTGAATTTATAAACGAAACTCAAACCGATAACATAATTACGACAGTAACAACACGGAGAATAATACGACGAGTAATTATTGTCGACGGTAAAGAGACATTTGTAGAGGAAGAAGTTAATGAACCTGATGCGTGTGATATTACGGATATGAGTCAAGTACAAAAAGATAACGGGAAAACAGTTGAAATATTTGAAAAGCCATTAGACATAGACAACATAGAAAATGATAAAACCCAAACAGTAACGACCCGTACGATTAAAAGGATACGAAAAATAATAAAGCGCATAAAAACAGTAGACGGAAAAGAAAAAGTAGTAGAGGAAATTGTAGATGAACCGGTAGACGATAACACAATAGACGAATTACACGAAGTGAAAGACTCCGGTGATTTCCGACAAGGTAAAACTGCAGGTTTCAATATAAATATCGATGGCAAAAAACTGTCTCCATCGGTAACATCCGACATCGATTATAAAAATGATATCAAACGAACAGACATACAGGTACCAGACATCAAATTTAAAAAAGAAGCGACCAATATTGACTATGACATAAAAGATAATACAGCTGTCGAAAAGTCGGTTGCGACACCTAGTGTCGAAATTGAAATGCCAACGGTACCCAAGGTTGAAGGAGAAATAAAAGTCAAAAACACAGATTTACCATCCATCAAAATTCCGGGGGTGAAAACGCCAAAACTGGACGTCGGAAAACCTACTGCAGGAATTAAAAAACCAGATATTCCTAAATTAGGCATAACGACAGACGTCAAAACTCCAGAGTTAAAGATTAAAAAAGGAAAAGCACCCAAGGGATCTGTTGATATTGAATTCGACATAAAGGAAACGGTTTCCGTACCGAGTGTTGATATCAAAACTCCATCGGTTCCTAAACTGGAGGGTCACGTCCAAGACAAAGACACCGATTTAACATCTGTCAGTGTACCGGAGGTTAAAACACCAAAGCTTGATGTCGAAATTCCTAAAACTGATGTCAAGACAACAAAATTCGATTTATCGGATATTAAGATACCAGGATTTAAAAGTAAAAAAGATAAAAAATCAAAACAAACTCCCGATTTCGATATTAAAGTCGAAGATAAGATTTCTGTTGACATTCCATCTGTATCTATACCTAGTGTTGATACCGAAATGCCATCGAAACCTAAAGTTGAAAGAGAAATAAAAGTCAAGGACATAGATGTACCAGCAATCACAGTTCCGGAGGTTAAATCAAGAACTCTTGATGTTGGAAAACCTACTGCGGGAATCAAAACACCAGAAATTCCTAAAATTGGAAAAACAACAGACATAAAAACACCCGAATTGAAGATTAAAAAAGGAAAAGCACCCAAGGGATCTGCTGGTATCGAATTCGACATAAAGGAAAAGGTTTCCGTTGAAATTCCATCGGTTTCCGTGCCGAGTGTTGATATCAAAATTCCATCGGTTCCTAAACTGGAGGGTCACGTCCAAGTCAAAGACACCGATTTAACATCTGTCAGTGTACCGGAGGTTAAAACACCAAAGCTTGATGTCAAAATTCCTAAAACTGATGTCAAGACAACAAAATTCGATTTATCGGATATTAAGATACCAGGATTTAAAAGTAAAAAAGATAAAAAATCAAAACAAACTCCAGATTTCGATATTAAAGTCGAAGATAAGATTTCTGTTGACATTCCATCTGTATCTATACCTAGTGTTGATACCGAAATGCCATCGAAACCTAAAGTTGAAAGAGAAATAAAAGTCAAGGACATAGATGTACCAGCAATCACAGTTCTGGAGGTTAAATCAAGAACTCTTGATGTTGGAAAACCTACTGCGGGAATCAAAACACCAGAAATTCCTAAAATTGGAAAAACAACAGACATAAAAACACCCGAATTGAAGATTAAAAAAGGAAAAGCACCCAAGGGATCTGCTGGTATCGAATTCGACATAAAGGAAAAGGTTTCCGTTGAAATTCCATCGGTTTCCGTGCCGAGTGTTGATATCAAAATTCCATCGGTTCCTAAACTGGAGGGTCACGTCCGAGACAAAGACACTGAATTACCATCTGTCAGTGTACCGGAGGTTAAAACACCAAAGCCTGATGTCGAAATTCCTAAAACTGACGTCAAGACAACCAAATTTGACTTATCGGATATTAAGATACCAGGATTTAAAGGAAAAAAAGATAAAAAATCAAAACAAACTCCCGATTTCGATATTAAAGTCGAAGATAAGATTTCGGTTGACAT
This sequence comes from Acyrthosiphon pisum, assembly GCF_005508785.2. NCBI lineage: Eukaryota > Metazoa > Arthropoda > Insecta > Hemiptera > Aphididae > Acyrthosiphon > Acyrthosiphon pisum. The sequence continues at coordinate 28,423,911 of NC_042496.1, forward strand.
TCCATCTGTATCTATACCTAGTGTTGACATCGAAATGCCATCGAAACCTAATGTTGAAGGAGAAATAAATGTCAAGGACATAGATGTACCAGCAATCAATGTCCCAGAGTTGAAAGCACCAAAACTTGATGTTGAAAAACCTACCACAGGAATTAAAAAACCCGAAATTTCTAAATTTGGCATTACAACAGACGCCAAAACTCCCGAGTTAAAGATCAAAAAAGGAAAAGCACCCAAAGGATCTGCTGATATTGGATTCGATATAAAGGAAACGGTTTCCGTACCAAGTGTTGATATTAAAACTTCATCGATTCCTCAACTGGAGGGTCTTGTCCAAGACAAAGGCACCGAATTACCATCGGCCAGTGAAGTTGGAATCAAAACAACCGATGTTTCCATCGAAAATATTCCGGATCCGGACATCGATGAACGAATACTAACCCAAGAGTCAGAATATGTTGATAAAGTAGAATCAAATCAATTGGTAAGTCCAATCACAAATTCTCCATCATTTTTAAGTAAATTGCGAAAAGGTCTGAAAATGACTACATCCAAGACGAGCAAAAAATTAAAAGACAAGGGTGATACCGAAACCTTAGAATCAGACGATACAACGAAATCTTTATTGAACGATTTTATTGAAAAAGAACGGGAGAGCACCGTTGTACATTATTTACCAGCAACTGATAATAATTCTGGAATCGACGTTTTTGGATACGAAGAAAATTCAAAAACACCAATTAAAGAACCAAAATCTGTTGTGCCGCAAAATAATGACAAATCCGATGGTACCGAAATATTTAAGCCTTTAACACCTGAAATGCTGATCAATCAAACGGGTACGGTCTCCACGTGAAATCACGAAAGGTTG
>NC_042496.1:28424844-28440785 GCF_005508785.2 Acyrthosiphon pisum
CCGAAACGCCATCGAAACGTAAAGTTGAAGGAGAAATAAAAGTCAAAGGATATAGATGTACCAGCAATCCAATGTTCCGGAGGTTAAATCAAAGAACTCTTGATGTTGGAAAACCTACTGCGGGAATCAAAACACCAGAAATTCCTTAAATTGGAAAAACAACAGACATAAAAACACCCCGAATTGAAGATTAAAAAAGGAAAAGCACCCAAGGGATCTGCTGGTATAGAATTCGACATAAAGGAAAAGGTCTCCGTTGAAATTCCATCGGTTTCCGTGCCGAGTGTTGATATCAAAATTCCATCGGTTCCTAAACTGGAGGGTCACGTCCGAGACAAAGACACTGAATTACCATCTGTCAGTGTACCGGAGGTTAAAACACCAAAGCCTGATGTCGAAATTCCTAAAACTGACGTCAAGACAACCAAATTTGACTTATCGGATATTAAGATACCAGGATTTAAAGGAAAAAAAGATAAAAAATCAAAACAAACTCCCGATTTCGATATTAAAGTCGAAGATAAGATTTCGGTTGACATTCCATCTGTATTTATACCTAGTGTTGACATCGAAATGCCATCGAAACCTAATGTTGAAGGAGATATAAATGTCAAGGACATAGATGTACCAGCAATCACAGTTCCGGAGGTTAAATATAGAACTCTTGATGTAGGAAAACCTACTGCGGGAATCAAAACACCAGAAATTCCTAAAATTAGAAAAACAACAGACATAAAAACACCCGAATTGAAGATTAAAAAAGGAAAAGCACCCAAGGGATCTGCTGGTATCGAATTCGACATAAAGGAAAAGGTTTCCGTTGAAATTCCATCGGTTTCCGTGCCGAGTGTTGATATCAAAATTCCATCGGTTCCTAAGCTGGAGGTTCAAGTCCAAGACAAAGACACTGATTTACCATCTGTCAGTGTACCAGAGGTTAAAACACCAAAGCTTGATGTCGAAATTCTTAAAACTGATGTCAAGACAACCAAATTTGACTTATCGGACATTAAGATACCAGGATTTAAAGGCAAAAAAGATAAAAAATCAAAACAAACTCCCGACATCGATATTAAAGTCGACGATAAGATTTCTGTTGACATTCCATCTGTATCTATACCTAGTGTTGATATCGATATGCCATCGAAACCTAATGTTGAAGGAGAAATAAATGTCAAGGCCATAGATGTACCAGCAATCACAGTTCCGGAGGTTAAATATAGAACTCTTGATGTTGGAAAACCTACTGCGGGAATCAAAACACCAGAAATTCCTAAAATTGGAAAAACAACAGACATAAAAACACCCGAATTGAAGATTAAAAAAGGAAAAGCACCCAAGGGATCTGCTGGTATCGAATTCGACATAAAGGAAAAGGTTTCCGTTGAAATTCCATCGGTTTCCGTGCCGAGTGTTGATATCGAAATGCCATCGAAACCAAAAACACCAGAAGTTCCAAAAATTGGCAAGACAACAAACATAAAATCACCTGAAATAAAGAATAAAAAAGGAAAATCAACCAAGGGATTTTCTGATATCGAATTCGACATAAACGAAAAGGATTCCGTCGGAACTCCATCGGAGTCCATACCGATTGCAAATATAAAAAATTCGTCAATACCTTTTATTGAAGCCGTAATAAACATCAAAGATTCTGGTTTCCATTCAATCAATGAGCATGGCGTCACATCGCAAACAGTCCATATGGTTACGCCTACAGATGTGAATAAGCAGTCAGATCATTCTAACACTGGAACTAAAACGAATATCAAGATAACTGATTTTAACTTTCCTAATATTCACTTACCTGTGTATGAAAAAACAGATGACAAAATACTAAATGTATCAGAACCAGCTAATTTTGGAGTTGAGGATATTAGTTTTGTTGATATTTCGGTGGATTCATTATCAAGTGTGGATAACAAAACTCCTAACATACCAAAACTTAAAGGTCAAATCATAGTTAATGATACCCATTTGCCAATAGTAAAATTACCAGAAGCTAAAAAACCAACACACGATGTTAAATTCATTAATTCAGAAATGAATAAATTAAATGTAAACAATATGACCGTAGACATAAAAAATAATGATTTAAAGATAAAAGATAATAATGCACAGATGGATACAGCCAATTTTGACTTCAATATAACGGAAAAATGTTCTGTTGATATTCCGTCAGTACCTGTACCAATATTTGACGTAAAAACATCTTCAATACCTTTTATAGAAGCCGTTATACAAATCAAAGAGAACGAATTACTTTCATCCGAAGAGCAAGGCATGGATTTATCATCAAATGATATGAATGTTCCAACTGCAAATTTTAATAAAAGAAATGATTCCATAATGGAAACTAAATCGGATATGATAACATCCGATTTTGGATTGCCTGACATTAACATTCTGGGAAATAAAATTAATAAAGAAATACAACCCAAAACATCGGTTAATTCCTGTATAACCGTTCAGGATGTAATTTCAAATATTCCATCAGTATTAATACCTAGTGGGAATAGAACTTCAGATGAAATAATAACACTGGAAATTCATAAAAAAGACGTAACACCAGACAACGAAAATCCAGACATAAAGATGAACAAAGCCATATTACCCAAAGGATCTGCTGATATAGAATACGACACAAAGGAAAAGGTTTCCGTTGAAATTCCATTGGTTTCCGTTGAAATTCCATCGGTTTCCGTGCCGAGTGTTGATATCAAAATTCCATCGGTTCCTAAGCTGGAGGTTCAAGTCCAAGACAAAGACACCGATTTACCATCTGTCAGTGTACCAGAGGTTAAAACACCAAAGCTTGATGTCGAAATTCTTAAAACTGATGTCAAGACAACCAAATTTGACTTATCGGACATTAAGATACCAGGATTTAAAGGCAAAAAAGATAAAAAATCAAAACAAACTCCCGAAATCGATATTAAAGTCGACGATAAGATTTCTGTTGACATTCCATCTGTATCTATACCTAGTGTTGATATCGATATGCCATCGAAACCTAATGTTGAAGGAGAAATAAATGTCAAGGCCATAGATGTACCAGCAATCAATGTCCCAGAGTTGAAAGCACTAAAACTTGATGTTGAAAAATCTACCACAGGAATTAAAAAACCCGAAATTCCTAAAATTGGCAAAACAACAGATATTAAAACACCCGAATTGAAGATTAAAAAAGGAAAAGCCCCCAAGGGATCTGTTGATATTGAATTCGACATAAAGGAAAAGGTTTCCGTTGAAATTCCATCGGTTTCCGTACCGAGTGTTGATATCAAAATTCCATCGGTTCCTAAGCTGGAGGGTCAAGTCCAAGACAAAGACACCGATTTACCATCTGTCAGTGTACCAGAGGTTAAAACACCAAAGCTTGATGTCGAAATTCTTAAAACTGATGTCAAGACAACCAAATTTGACTTATCGGATATTAAGATACCAGGATTTAAAGGAAAAAAAGATAAAAAATCAAAACAAACTCCCGATTTCGATATTAAAGTCGAAGATAAGATTTCGGTTGACATTTCATCTGTATCTATACCTAGTGTTGACATCGAAATGCCATCGAAACCTAATGTTGAAGGAGAAATAAATGTCAAGGACATAGATTTACCAGCAATCAATGTTCCAGAGTTGAAAGCACCAAAACTTGATGTTGAAAAACCTACCGCAGGAATTAAAAAACCCGAAATTTCTAAATTTGGCAAAACAACAGACGCCAAAACACCCGAGTTAAAGATTAAAAAAGGAAAAGCCCCCAAGGGATCTGTTGATATTGAATTCGACATTAAGGAAACGGTTTCCGTACCGAGTGTTGATATCAAAATTCCATCGGTTCCTAAGCTGGAGGTTCAAGTCCAAGACAAAGACACCGATTTACCATCTGTCAGTGTACCAGAGGTTAAAACACCAAAGCTTGATGTCGAAATTCTTAAAACTGATGTCAAGACAACCAAATTTGACTTATCGGACATTAAGATACCAGGATTTAAAGGCAAAAAAGATAAAAAATCAAAACAAACTCCCGACATCGATATTAAAGTCGACGATAAGATTTCTGTTGACATTCCATCTGTATCTATACCTAGTGTTGATATCGATATGCCATCGAAACCTAAGGTTGAAGGAGAAATAAATGTCAAGGACATAGATTTACCAGCAATCAATGTTCCAGAGTCGAAAGCACCAAAACTTGATGTTGAAAAACCTACCGCAGGAATTAAAAAACCCGAAATTCCTAAAATTGGCAAAACAACAGATATTAAAAAACCCGAATTGAAGATTAAAAAAGGAAAAGTACCCAAGGGATCTGTTGATATTGAATTCGACATTAAGGAAACGGTTTCCGTACCGAGTGTTGATATCAAAATTCCATCGGTTCCTAAGCTGGAAGTTCAAGTCCAAGACAAAGACACCGATTTACCATCTGTCAGTGTACCAGAGGTTAAAACACCAAAGCTTGATGTCGAAATTCTTAAAACTGATGTCAAGACAACCAAATTTGACTTATCGGACATTAAGATACCAGGATTTAAAGGCAAAAAAGATAAAAAATCAAAACAAACTCCCGACTTCGATATTAAAGTCGACGATAAGATTTCTGTTGACATTTCATCTGTATCTATACCTAGTGTTGATATCGAAATGCCATCGAAACCTAAGGTTGAAGGAGAAATAAATGTCAAGGACATAGATTTACCAGCAATCAATGTTCCAGAGTCAAAAGCACCAAAACTTGATGTTGAAAAACCTACCGCAGGAATTAAAAAACCCGAAATTCCTAAAATTGGCAAAACAACAGATATTAAAACACCCGACTTGAAGATTAAAAAAGGAAAAGCCCCCAAGGGATCTGTTGATATTGAATTCGACATTAAGGAAACGGTTTCCGTACCGAGTGTTGATATCAAAATTCCATCGGTTCCTAAGCTGGAGGTTCAAGTCCAAGACAAAGACACCGATTTACCATCTGTCAGTGTACCAGAGGTTAAAACACCAAAGCTTGATGTCGAAATTCTTAAAACTGATGTCAAGACAACCAAATTTGACTTATCGGACATTAAGATACCAGGATTTAAAGGCAAAAAAGATAAAAAATCAAAACAAACTCCCGACATCGATATTAAAGTCGACGATAAGATTTCTGTTGACATTCCATCTGTATCTATACCTAGTGTTGATATCGATATGCCATCGAAACCTAAGGTCGAAGGAGAAATAAATGTCAAGGACATAGATTTACCAGCAATCAATGTTCCAGAGTCGAAAGCACCAAAACTTGATGTTGAAAAACCTACCGCAGGAATTAAAAAACCCGAAATTCCTAAAATTGGCAAAACAACAGATATTAAAACACCCGACTTGATGATTAAAAAAGGAAAAGTACCCAAGGGATCTGTTGATATTGAATTCGACATTAAGGAAACGGTTTCCGTACCGAGTGTTGATATCAAAATTCCATCGGTTCCTAAGCTGGAAGTTCAAGTCCAAGACAAAGACACTGATTTACCATCTGTCAGTGTACCAGAGGTTAAAACACCAAAGCTTGATGTCGAAATTCTTAAAACTGATGTCAAGACAACCAAATTTGACTTATCGGACATTAAGATACCAGGATTTAAAGGCAAAAAAGATAAAAAATCAAAACAAACTCCCGACTTCGATATTAAAGTCGACGATAAGATTGCTGTTGACATTCCATCTGTATCTATACCTAGTGTTGATATCGAAATGCCATCGAAACCTAAGGTTGAAGGAGAAATAAATGTCAAGGACATAGATTTACCAGCAATCAATGTTCCAGAGTCGAAAGCACCAAAACTTGATGTTGAAAAACCTACCGCAGGAATTAAAAAACCCGAAATTCTTAAAATTGGCAAAACAACAGATATTAAAACACCCGACTTGAAGATTAAAAAAGGAAAAGTACCCAAGGGATCTGTTGATATTGAATTCGACATTAAGGAAACGGTTTCCGTACCGAGTGTTGATATCAAAATTCCATCGGTTCCTAAGCTGGAGGTTCAAGTCCAAGACAAAGACACCGATTTACCATCTGTCAGTGTACCAGAGGTTAAAACACCAAAGCTTGATGTCGAAATTCTTAAAACTGATGTCAAGACAACCAAATTTGACTTATCGGACATTAAGATACCAGGATTTAAAGGCAAAAAAGATAAAAAATCAAAACAAACTCCCGACATCGATATTAAAGTCGACGATAAGATTTCTGTTGACATTCCATCTGTATCTATACCTAGTGTTGATATCGATATGCCATCGAAACCTAAGGTCGAAGGAGAAATAAATGTCAAGGACATAGATTTACCAGCAATCAATGTTCCAGAGTCGAAAGCACCAAAACTTGATTTTGAAAAACCTTCCGTAGAAAAACCCGAAATTTCTAAATTTAACATAACAACAGACATCAATACTCCAGAATTAAAAATTAAAAAAGGGAAATCACCAGAGGGATATGCTGGTATCGAATTCGACATAAAGGAAAAGGTTTCTGTTGAAATTCCATCGGTTTCCGTGCCGAGTGTTGATATCAAAGTTCCATCGGTTCCCAAACTGGAGGGTCACGTCCAAGTCAAAGACACCGATTTAACATCTGTCAGTGTACCGGAGGTTAAAACACCAAAGCTTGATGTCGAAATGCCATCGAAACCTAATGTTGAAGGAGAATTAAATGTCAAGGCCATAGATGTACCAGCAATCAATGTCCCAGAGTTGAAAGCACTAAAACTTGATGTTGAAAAATCTACCACAGGAATTAAAAAACCCGAAATTTCTAAATTTGGCATTACAACAGACGCCAAAACTCCCGAGTTAAAGATCAGAAAAGGAAAAGCACCCAAAGGATCTGCTGATATTGAATTCGATATAAAGGAAACGGTTTCCGTACCAAGTGTTGATATTAAAACTTCATCGATTCCTCAACTGGAGGGTCTTGTCCAAGACAATGGCACCGAATTACCATCGGCCAGTGAAGTTGGAATCAAAACAACCGATGTTTCCATCGAAAATATTCTGGATCCGGACATCGATGAACGAAAACTCATCCAAGAGTCAGAATATGTAGATAAAGTAGAATCAAATCAATTGGTAAGTCCAATCACAAATTCTCCATCATTTTTAAGTAAATTGCGAAAAGGTCTGAAAATGACTACATCCAAGACGAGCAAAAAATTAAAAGACAAGGGAGATACCGAAACCTTAGAATCAGACGATACAGCGAAATCTTTATTGAACGATTTTATTGAAAAAGAACGGGAGAGCACCGTTGTACATTATTTTCCAGCAACTGATAATAATTCTGGAATCGACGTTTTTGGATACGAAGAAATTCAAAAACACCAATTAAAGAACCAAAATCTGTTGTGCCGCAAAATAATGACAAATCCGATGGTACCGAAATATTTAAGCCTTTAACATCTGAAATGCTGATCAATCAAACGGGTACGGTCTCCACGTGGAAATCACGAAAGGTTGTTAGACGCATCATTATCATCGATGGAAAAGAAATTGAGGTAGAAGAGATAATTGATGAGCCTGAAAATGGTGCACCGGTTAAAAGTATTTTGAGAAAAACAATCAGGAACGGCGAGGAAGTAATTGAAAATATTACCGATCCAGAGGAAATTGATAAGATCTTACGGTTGTCTGTACTCAACGATAACGTAAAGAATACTAGTGAAAGTGTAACAACTACAAGAACGCGTAGAATCATTAGGCGAACAATTATTGTCGACGGAAAAGAGTCTGTAGTAGAAGAGGAAATTGACGAGCCCGGTACTGATAAAATATCAGAGTCTAGTATTATTGAGCCTTTTGATAGTCGAAATGCTTTTCTTCAATTTGAAAGGGATAATTGTGACCTTGTTCTTGTTAATGAGAGTAAGTGTATGAAACCAAATGTTATTGATCCCGTTGAGAACTCTCTACTAAAGTCTGGTTTAAAGAAAATTGTATTAACGAAGGTGATAAATGATAGCGGTAGAATGAATTTTGTGATGGAAATGGTTGATGATCAAACACCAAAAGGAAAAACGATAAGATTAACTGACTTGTCTACATCTTCCCATCAGCTTAATAGTTTAAAAAATAATATTTTAAGATCAGACAACAAAAATAAATATAGAATGTATTCTATATTCTTTGAGGATATTTGGGAGTTATTGGATGTTATCACATTCTACTTCACTAAACATAAAGTAAGTACTCCTTTATTTTTATTATTTGTTCTTTTCTTTTATGTTTGTATTATATTTGACTGAATTATAAGCATTTTGTGAATTAGTCATTTTAGAATTGCACACTATGTTAGTTATTGTGTTGTTTATTTTTATTTTTGCTAACCTTCCTTTATATTCATAATTTTTATATTTTACCAATGACATATATTAATATAATATATTATGATGATTTTAAAAATGTTAATTATTGTAATTTCCAAATTAATTTAGGTACGTTAGGATATGATTAATTTAATGCAATAAGATAATTTTTAAATATTTTAAAATATTTTAATAATTTTAAATAATTTTTATTAAAAAATAAGTTTTGTCTTTCTTGAATTTTATATTGTAAACATAATATAGTTTATATGCAAATTAATGATTAGGATAATAATTCAAGTTTTTTCTGTCATGGAGCATCGTTTTATACTTCTATAGGATAATATTTGATTGTTTTAATATATTTATTTAGCGATTCAGTGATGCTGACTTGGAATTTTGCTTGGAGGAACCTATAAACTCAAAACCAATTCTAAATCAAATTGAATCAGCCATTAAAGAAGTATCTAACATAAAAGAAAAACATACAAGTTCAAATGATGAATTTGAACAAATTAAATCGATGATAGAAAAACTCCAAAATAAAACGAAAGAAGTTAGACGTCAAATTGATACTTTCAACGATGATGCTAATTTAGTGGATTGGCAGAATCAAATATTTGCAATTGAAAATGTTCATAAGAAAATAGATCAATTTAAATCAGAATTTGAACAATTAAAAAAAGGAAAATCATCATATGAAGTTAGTTACCAATTATAATTTTAATTTAACTATTTATACTATCATTATGTTTAGTGAATTTTATGCTAATGTGTTATATTTTTTTATTATTTAGGAAAAACTTCAAAAATTGGAAATACTATCCGCTCATAATCAATTAGTCATTGAAGAATTATATGATATTATAAGTATTTACAAACTGACATGCAACTCAAAAAATAAATTACCAGACGACATATATAAATTTTTAAGAACTGCGATCAAGCTGGATAAAGAATTGGGAAATACAACCAAATTTATTATTGATGAAATCGAAAAAGATAACTTCACCAATTTTAACTCTAAACAGTTAGAATTGGTGTGTAGACCTGTAAACAATTCTAATGAAAATATAATTAAATATTATAACATCAAACATATTCTGGTATAGTGAACTTTAAAATAACTTGCAGTAATTTGTAATGTTGACTTATGGAAATATTACTGTTTTAGGAGGACCTTGACAAATATCACAACGTTACTACAAAACTGATAAAATTAAAAACTTTATCGGAATCTCAGAAACCCGATAAAAACTTAATAAAACAATTGGAAACGGAACTGAATAATACGCAGTTAAACATAAAAAAACTTCTATCCATTCAGAATGAGTGGACTCGTTTAGAAGATATTTTAACGGCGGAACAAAAATGGTTAGATGAAGTTGGAGTATCAATTCTTGACCTCACGAAAATAACGTCAATAAATTACGTTCAAACACTATCTAACACACAAGTAACTATTTAAAGCAAATTATTATATTTTGTTTTATTAACATTTTTTAAAAATACTTAGTATTTTTTCAAATATTTTTAATTTGGTGGACTAATATAATATTTTGTTTTTCGTATTATTTATAGAATACAATCACAGATGTAGCTATTCATTTCGACAAACTTATATATTTGAAGGACATTATAGAAAAAATCCAGAATCAAATTGATGTGAAACCGCTATTGTATGTTTGTGAACAGCATACAAATGATACATTCAAATTGAAAAATAATTTAAGGGCAAAAGAAATACGCTTGATAACATTCAAGAAACAATTTGACAAGTATAGTGAACTCAAGAACAACGTTGAGTTGAGTTTGTCACGCATTACATCAAATTTGGAAGATATTACACCAAATCGAGAAATCGTCGAGAACAATGTGAGAATGCGTTACTATTAATAATCATGCTGTATGTATTTATTTGTAAAATGTTTTATTAGATAATTCGATCCGAGTTGGAGATTGTAGAAGAATCTGTAAGAACTTGTTCTGATAGTTTAAATGAATCACTCGATATTCTGCCTATCTCCGATGGACAAAGTGAAATCGAAACCATGGGATCACTTGCGACAGAATGTAAGGCATTAAAAGATAAACTGCATAAAACAAGGTCTACTGTGGACAACTGTGATGTTTCAAAAATATTTAAACACCTTGAAACTGCTTTAGAAAAACCAAAAGACACATTATTAGACCATATTAAGACACTCAAAGTATGTATAGAATAATTAATTATTTTTAATTTAATTTAAATTAAATTGAATTATTTCGTTCTATTTCCAGGGTGTTTCGTACGAATTAAGCGCCATCGAAAGCCTTGAGAACAATGGCCAACAATTAAGCTCCTTCCAAAGCCAATGCAACAGCCAACTAAAAGATTATTCGAATTTAAATGGCAAAATTGAAACTTTGCGTAATACTCTATTCGAGCTAACTAACGACATAAACAATTCTGATTTCACTTTGTCAGAATTGGAAAACGAATCACATAAAGACAGGCACACTTCCGAAACAGCAATATGCAAAACGTACCATGTAAGTTGTACTATTTATATATTTACTTATTTTATCAAATTTCTTAACCATGTTATTCAATTTACAGCAAATTTCGGACAACATGAAAAACATGCAACAAACGCTGTCATCGATTTCTCAACAGTTAAAACAATTAAAAGATGGTCTTAAGCACTTTAAAAAAGACAGAAAATCGTTGGAATCCGAAGTTAATGAAGTTGAAAAACAGTATAAACAATTAAAAACAAAACATCAAAGTGTACTTAAAACGTTGGAAAATAAATGCAACTATTGGACAATGGTCGACGAACTGTTACTAAAAATTAGAATAAAAAATAACCATATAAACAATTTGACTATAATTCCACTGGACTCAGACACGCTAGCGGGCAAACATTTAGAAGCAATATTGAAGCACCTCAAGGTAAATATTTGGAATGTTTTATTTTATGATATTTTAATTTACAATGAGACATAGTATGATTCAGTAAATTCTTTTTGAGTAAATTTTCCAGCAAAAATAATTATTAAATTTAATATATTTTGTCAATATTCGAACTTTAAATGCTTATAAAAAAAAATTGTGCCTATGTATTTTCAATATTTTTCAACTGCTACTGTAACAATATATCAGGAGCCTTGCATTACATTTTAACCAAAAAATAAATTTTTATTGATATTTATAAAAAAAAAACTAAAAAAAAATTAAAGCTGACAATGTCCGTAAACACCTCAAAAAGAGTCAAAATATTTTCAAAATTGTATGATATATAGAAAATGAAAATTTAAACATACGGTAAAATGTTCATGTATCTAAAGTTATTCGTTTTTAAATTACAACGAAATAACAAAATCCGCTAGGTGAGAAATGGAGTGAATATCCAACCTTGTAAAAATATGAAATTCAAACGCTCACAAAAATTTAATTTGATTTGCTTGAAGACATTTTTTTGAAGACAAAAAAAAAACACACATCATTATAAAATAAATACATTCATCGTTTCACTCAGAATCTAAAAACGATAGTTCATCACTCATCCATTTAGGAGTTTTCTTGTAAAAATAATTTTCGTTTAAATAATGTCAATTTTGAATCGCAATAAAATATCACAGAAATCAATAAAATTCAAGTATATAAAAATTGTATTACGAATTTCTTATAACGGTATTAAGTATCTAAGTTAAATTAATTAAAAATATATATTTTTGTCGTTGTGACGTGGCTGTAGCCTATAAATTTTCATTTTTCAAGTATACAGATAGGTATGAAGATTTTCTAAAATCGCGACTTGTATCCAAATAAACAATTTATAATGTTTAAATTAGTGTTGTTTGTTTTTCTTGTAAGTCGCAGCTTCATGATTAGTAAACCCAAAGTTCTTTGTCTTAATCACAGTACTGTGAAAGATATCCATAAAACACAATATTTTGAGATTTCCCGCGCACAACAATAAAATTGCCTTGTTAAACGACGATCGACGGTGACCGATCTCATTGATTACACGGTCGTGGTTTCAAACTCGTAAGCGTTTAAAAAGCATTAAAAAAAAAAATTCTATACCGGCTTAACGAATCGTTTCTGTGGACGTTTTCCTCCGACTATCGACTTCCGACGGTGGCCAAAGAATTCCGCCGATTTTCGACGGTCGTATACGGCACATTCTTCCGACGTCGGCCAAAACCAAACAACATGTGCGTACGAAAATAAAACCGTTCTATTTCCGGTGCGCGTTCCCGTGCAGAGTACATAATATATATTATAAAATACCGTAGGGCTAAGTGTTTAAGTATTTAATACTCGTATACGCCTCTCGTCGATCACACTATTAATAACTAATAACTAATTAATAACTAATAGCTATAGATCATAGTCATAGTGGTTGATTTAGGGGTGCGGGCGCCAGGTATTTAGTATCGCAACTATAATATTATTGTTCAGATATTTTAGCGTATTCCCCATCCTTTTTTTTTTAGTTTAATACATAGTATGGAGGAAAACTATTTTAGCCAATAGCCCATTGGCCATTCAGCCCGTCGAAGTTACTTAGAATTGGATATTAAACAGTAAACATTCAACATACTATAGTACTATAACTCTCTAAATTATTTATTATAATATAACCTACTTTATATGCAACTTTACCTATGGGCTATGTTATATAAATTATATTCAATTAACTGATTAAACTTATATTGTATATCTATTATACAATTTAATGATTTTTCACATCGATAAATTTAATTCTGAATTTAAAATAAGTGAGGTACAAATACGATTACATTACCATGCTAAATTAAAAACAACCTTTCATTTTGAATATTTTTGTATATTGTAGACATCAGTTTACTTACCTATTGCAAAATCATGCAAATGTAGTTTTTATTGCATATTTTGGGGGGAAATGATTGATTTCACCAAATGTAATATCTGAGCATTTTAGTAAAAATATAAAACTTATTTTTCACACTCTTCTAACGTTTTTTTTATATAATATACAATATTATGCTAATTTATTTACATGTTATTTTCATGATATAATAATTATTTGTTTATGTACAATTTTATATTTTGTTTATTACCTTTCAACTCCACTTTTCAAGCCGTATACATAGGTGTAAAATATAAATATATAATTGTAAAACAATGTCAAACAGTTTATTATGCATATTTTCTTTTTTGAGTGCATAGATGAAAATTTCGCGGGTTCTCAGTTCATTAAATTCACGGCCACTGAATTAATAATAAATGATATTTGAATAGGTCGTCGAACGATTGAATTTCCATATTATTATCGCGCCGACTTAGCTGTTCGTTTGGAACCCACAGCGAGTTAGATTGCATTTAGATTTTTGAGAGATGCGATATGTTCAAAAATTCGATCCGACGAGACTTTTCGAGAACTTCTATGATTTTGAAAATTGGAATACGCCCGAAAATGTATCTTCATATGCGCAGCACCATCGGCCACACTCGTGGCGGGAGGGGGGGCGGGGGGTTGGGTGGCCTCTCTCGACGTAATGCCCGCGTACATCGTTAATCGCGTCGTTTATCCGGGTATTATGACGACTACGACGACGACGACGACGCTGCAGCCAGCCGCACGCGATAGTCTCGCGCCGGCTGTGGTGTACGCTGTACGTGTCGAATTTTTTTTAAATTTGTTGTCGCGATCGCCGCCGCCGACGTAGTGCCGTATGGAATTCGCGCTCACGCCAGCTGTGCACACCCAAAAGCTGCAGCCCGGCTGTATTACCGCGTAAAAACATTTGGATAACTGCACTCGTAGTAGGTTTAGTATAATATACTACAACAATAATAATATCGTTAGGTATAATAACTATTGAGAACCGCCGATGACGGATTCCGTCGTAGAAATAAAATAGCTTCACGTGATTTATAGTAGGTATCATCTATATGCATAAAGTTACACCACGACTATAGTCTAGGTACTATAAGTCTGTATAAGCAAACAAAAGTGTATAATGTACACGTGATATTATACCTGCTGTTGGTGCTTAACATAAAAAAAGTGCATATTATATAAACATTTTACGTAAGACAGCGGGGGAAGTGCCGGTTGCTTTTTTAAAACGTTGACTTGATATTTATGAGTTATGACTGTTGTTCTATTATATTTTATGTGTTTTTAATAAGGTTAAATTAAATCATCGTAAATAGTAATTATTTTATTCATAAAAATCAAACGATTAAAATATTTATTTTATAATACTAAAAACGCAAATTAATTATAACTTTTATTACAAATCTTTGGTCTAGAATGACCGAAATCTTCTATTCCTACGTATTTATATTAACGTTTTACACATGTAATTTTACACGCACCATCGCATAATAATTATGTTCACAAACTGAGTTACCAACAAAATGTTATCACATAACTTATATATGTGAGTAGGTAGGTAATAAATAACAATTTTGTGATTGAAACTAATAAATTATATATTATAATATAATATTAATAATATTGTGATGAGTTACGCGTTAATAAGTTTTAATGCCGATAAAAACCTCAATGAAGATGGTTCCATAATATATCGAAAATTCAAATTTATTTTTAAAAAATAAATAATTTCAACTTTGACCGACTGTGAACACTTCATATAGGAACTTCCAATTTTTTGGATTTAATATGAGCCTATGGTATTACCTAAAGGTAAACAGTCCTTAAGTGGATTTAGGTGCTTATAATAAGTACCATATCCTCAGAAGTTTGATAACGTATATTTGAAAATAAATTGATCTTGACAAAAATTAATATAACTTCAAGTCCTTGATAAAATTGAAAAAATAAGAAAATGACAAATTAATTTTAAAACTCTAATAATTGAAGGTCTGTCTTATTTTGGCATTCCCGATATAATGTAAACAAATATTTAACTCGAAGGTCTCATAGAAACTAAGTAATATTTATTTTGCGAGGATTATCTCTAATAGTTTGTTATCTTTTCATTAACCTTATTATTTCACATACATTTCAAGTACAGAAGTTAATTTTTTTATAGTAAGTCATTAAAATGAATCGATATTGATTACATCATGGTTCAAAATCGCTCATTTTATCGCCGACATACTAACTTGATAACAATTTACTACAGATGTGGTGTTAAATGTTGATCATAAAAAAATAATATTGATTGAAATAGCTGTTTAAAGAAACATGATTATAAACAGGGCTCGTTACTTCATGCACTAAAAAATGCATAAATAAGCATGCATTCATGCACTAAAAATTGTCAAAATATGCATTAAAATATGCACTAAAAAGTTCGAAAATATGCATTTATATGCTCTAACATTTTTAAATTATGCACTCAAAATATGCATTATGTAAAAAAATCATGAAAAAGTTTTAAAATAATAAGAATTAATCCATAAATTTAAAAAAATTCAAATTCCTCCACAAAATTTTGCAAACGGCCCGCAACTGTTTGTTTTTCTTTCAGCATTGTTAAAATAAAATATGAATAATGTGTACAGTAGTAACCTACCTATACCTCACATGAAAACACTAAAACAGGAAATTGAATGGATAAATGCATACGACTCATACGATTTAAACTCAT
>NC_042496.1:28441422-28488756 GCF_005508785.2 Acyrthosiphon pisum
TGTTAAAATAGGTTATAGATAATACATTATTATATTAATGATTTAATCAATGAGTGCAATATGGTGAGAGGTATAAACTATTATTACACGTGTGTAAGATGGAGAGAAATTTTAACTGGCGTGCCTTTCTTCTTATGTAAATATTAATGTATTATTATAAATGTAAAAATACATAACCAAAATCATCAATTTATTAACTTGTTATTTTTTAATAATCATGAAATTCATAATTTAAGAAATAACCAATTTTTATTAAGCTTTCATATTTTTGATAATTCTTAAATATACCTGTATTACCTGTAGTTTACCTGTATTATACATTTTAAAATTATTTTAACAAAAAAAAAAAAATACATATTAATAATAATATTGTAGTATTGAATTAAAAAAATGTCACCGTAATATCTATAGTTGTTTTATGTTTCCTTATAAAGATTTTATTGCTTTTATAATGAAACCAAATTCAAATTAACATAAATTTTAATGATAGTTGAATGAATCCATTATAATATATTCGATAAAGTTTTAAGAAATATAGAATATTAAGGCACAACTACTTTTAAAAATAATGATTGACATTAATTTATATTGAATTTCAAATGCCTACCTACTACAAATGTATAATTTTAATATTAATTTGTTGTAAATATTTGGTGGGTACCTGGTAATGAATAACGGTATATTTTTCATTTAAAAAAATCTAAATAATAACAATCTTATACTAACAGATAATGTGATATTATTTTTAATTTTGCATACCATCACTTTTCTTTAAGAGCCGTTAAGTATACCTATTATCATATATTTTTTAAACACTCTCATTTTCCATACCTATTAACGACACTTAATAAACTCAATTGCATAATGAATGTTGACAATATAATTTATTTGCTGTAATGATAACTTCAGTATATTATACACACGAAGACTATTATATTACGCATTCTAATCATATACTAGACAACATCAGCATAATGAATAGCAAATATAACACTTCGATTTTAACTTATTCAATGCCGTATAGTTTAACTGCATAAATAACTCGTAGTTTGTTTAAGTCATAAAAACGTAGGCACCTACTGCTATATCATAAACTTAATAAATATAAAAAGTTTCAAATATTTCATAATCTACACAAACTCAGTTACACAACATAATTTTATGATTTTGGATTCAGAGCTATTTTTATTTGGCAATGATAAATACATTTTTTAAAATTATTTACGAAACGTTCAAATACCAAAAAGTTTCATTTATTATTTAATTAGACTGTGTACATTTATCTAGATATATAGTAGGTATATCTATATTCTATAGAGTGGTATTTTTTCCAACTTTTCGTTAGTTTTCGAGAAATTGAGAAAACTGTGATTGAAATCACTGATTTTCTGTATACATTTTTCATGAATATTTAATGACTTTTGAATACAAATATTTTCCGTGGCCTGTATATTTAAAGATTCCCGCCTCAGTCCACCCAACTACGGTATCACCGTTTTTTTAAGAAATTATGAATTCAAATAGACAAACGATAATGTGTAAACTCGTAATGTGTATATTTTAATTAAATGTTCATCGTTACTTTCATTGAGTATTAGTACTTCTGGGAATCTTATTATACATTCACATTAATATTGCAAAATGTGACTGTAATACAGATATGAACAATACAGTTATGTCTATAATGATTAAAGTATTTAATTATTTGCGTGCATTGGTTACATGATTTATTTGAATTATTTAACCGCAGCAGTAATTGGTGCGTTTAATAGAATAAAATACGTGCAAATAATACATCAATAACTTATATACGTATATATAATAATACTAACTATTGTTTTATTTATAGGATGTACGCAGCTCTTATGATAAAGAGAATAAAGCTATTTTGGCTGACATCGAATCCCTACGTAGAAAAGGAGACAAAGAGCAAATCGACGAAATAATTGACGGCGATCAGACGCAATGGAACGACACCGGTGTGGCCGTTAAACAATTGGTAGAACGTTATGAAAAGGCATCGAAAACGCTACACAGTTATCAACAACTAAGAGAATCTACAAATGATTGGTTGAATGGTAAACTTTTGTTGATTGAAACTACTGAAGATGTATCGGATAAGACAAAGTCAATTGATAAACAACAAGAAAATCTGGTCGAATTACGGAACATGATAACGGACGTGGCCGAAACCATTGGACTAAATCCAGATGACGTGCCGCTGAACGAAATCGAAGAACTGAGTTTGAAACTAGAGAAAGTCCAAAAAGTTCTCGCCGCACTCGGAGATGTTGCGGACAAAAAGAACAAAGTGTCGGACGACATCGAAGATGCAAAACGACTTTTGCATGATATCGAAAAAGTATGTTTTCAATATTTAACAGAATTATAAAATATATTTAATGAAAATGTAGAAGGTATACATACGAAAACAATAGGTATCTTGACTACTTATTGATTTGCCCTCTTTACTAATAATCCGATAAAAAGTTTTTAATGGTTCCTAGAAGTAAAAACAAAGGCGTGCTATTTTCAACAAAAACAATTTCCAAAAACTTTTAGCACCTTTCCTGTGTTAGGTATTATAAAAGTTTAAGCGTAATTACTATAATTCTCATCTTAAATAAAGATAATAATATACACACTACAACAATATTTAACACTCAAATGTATATTTAATGTCTAAATAATAATATTAAGTGTAATCTATAAATTTACTAATTAACTTTTCAGAATTCATCAAAATCCATCAAGAACAATGACGAGAACCTAAAAGAATTAAGAACTAAATTATTAGACTTGAATAAATCGAAAAAAGAGATGGACGAATCTTTTGACATTGATAACTTTGAAATACCTCTAAGTGAAAAACGAACATACTCTATAATCGAAGTATTCCAGGTAAAATCGATTAATTAATGAAACTTTGTAATAGAATATATATGAAAATTAAATTTTTGTTTTAGCTCTGGCAACAAATATTCAAAGAAACTTTCAATCAATATCGTAGATTATCGTGTTCTTTACTTGAAAACGAAAACAATGTCGCTGTATTTGAACTATGGCACGACTATTTGATGTATGTACAAGAATTTTTAAAATCCCCTGTTCCGGGTGACTACCATTCACTAACAAGTCATGAACGACTTTGTCAAGTACACCAAGAAGTGTTGATCAGTCAGATGGATACTATACCCAATTGTATGAATAAGCCAGATATCATATCTGAGCCAGCAGCATTGGAAAGATTTACATCTTTGATGGATTTGCACAATGAAACCATAACAGACCTCGAAAACATTCATCAAGAAGTGTGGACCAAACTAGGCCACTGGAAAGAATACCGAACAAATGTTAAAAAGGTATATGAGTGGCTATGGAAGGTTGAAAAAGTTCATTCAAATTTAAATCTTAAATTCATCAACACCAGAAGGCTGCCACAACTAAAATCTCAAATAAATGTAAGTATATAGGTACAACTTCTAAACTTAATATTGTCCCGACTGAAATACAAAAATTGCGGAGAATAGTTTTTCAGAATATTTTATTTTCATTGTTTAATATGATTTTTCAGAATCTATTAAATAGTTTGGCTGTGGAACGTTCCCAAATCGATGACTTGGAAAAACGTCAAAATACCATTTTTGCATTTTGTGATAAGCCTACGGAAACCGGCTACAGAAAAGAACTGATAGCGATTAGTCAACGAGTCAACGAGATCCAGGCATCGTTAGAAGTTTGGAATGGATACCTAGAAAACGTAGAAAAACTTATCACCTCCTTTGACGTTCAAAGCATGGAAATAGATCAAGTATTGCAAGATGTGCAAACTAAACTTGTTACACTAAAACGTGAATTTGGTTCTAACGAGGATATAGTGCCATCTGATAAACTAAAGTCAGAGTCTAATAAAATAGAGGAATTAAATAACAGCTTGAAACAATTAGATCCACAACTCACGTCTACTACTGATATACGAGAAAAGTTAAAAGATTCATTAGATCCTATAGAAATTCGTTCATTTGGACAAAAACTTAGATTTTTAGTATATCACCAAAAAGATTTACAATATCAATTGTTTTTGTACTCATGTCAAATAGACAATTTGTTATATAAACCGCAAGAATTCACTCATAGGTAATTTAAACATAATTTTGTATTAACATGTATTTTCTAATATATCTAATATTTTTTTTCTCAACAGATACACTAGATTTAGGAACTGGGCTGTTGATACCGAAACTCAGTTGAAAAATTTAACTAAATCCTTGAAAGATCCACAATTCGCTATTGATGTGTTGAAACCCGAATTTGAATCTCAGATTAATTCTAAACAAAAAGAATTTAATTGGTTGAACGGAGCTGGTAGTCAACTAATTAAAGCAGAATCGCAACTGAATCCTCAATTAGCAAAAACTACTGAATCAAACTTAAAAGAAATCAATGAAAACTGGAATAATTTAAATAGTTCATTGTACAAATATACTGTCGAATTACCTACAACCATTTTGGTAAGCTTAAAATTTAAATTATAGATTTTTTTTAACTATCTAATTCGATGAAACATTTATGTTTAGAATACAAATAAATTATTCGATAAAATCAATATCTTCAAAATTTGGATCAGCGACTTTGAATCAAAAATAAACAGCCCAATCATTTTTAACGATCGTTCAGAATACAACTTAAAAGAAGAATTGAAATCTTTAGATGTAAGTATTATTTACATTTTAACTTGTGATTGAACTACTCCAAATGAAATTGGAAAATGCCTACTTGAAAAAAATCAGTGGAATTTTCTATTGGTTCATAAAAATTATTTATATATTATGAAACTACCTATTCAATAATTATAAATATTGTAATATTTATAAATGTAATTTTTAAGGCATTGAGTAATATGTATAAAGAAAAGCAAGGAGAATATAATGAATTAATGGCTAATTGTACTGAACAATTAAAAAATGATAAGAGCACAAATGATTCTGATACTACTCAAGATTTGCAGTGTCCGTCGAAGACATTACCGATCAGGTAAACACTGCAATAATAAATGTTTATAATGTGATTTTGTAACTTCTTAACTCATTGGTGATGTACCTATTTTCAGCTGGAAGAACCTAGAAAACAAAATTAGTGACAAACGTGTTCGGGTATTAAACGCATGGGAGGAACTGCAAACCATACTTGGTTTAATCGATGTAGATACCAAATGGCTGAGTCGGTTAAATATTGCCGTTGAAGAACATAAAAAAAAGAAATTTATAGAACATAAAAGTTTGTCTGGATTAATCAGTAATTTTGAAGTGAGTAAATTATGAGTCCATAAGTTACAATAGGTTATTTATTATAAACAGTTTCGATTACTAATATTATAAAAATTATATTTATCATATTAGCAGGAACAACAAACCGCAAAAGACAAGTTTTCTAAGTTAGAACTTGCTGTGTCTATATCTCGTTCTACATATTTTGCTAAGTTCATTGACGAAGAAATAGAAATAATTAGTAGAAATCGAAATTCTCTTTTGGAACAAATCGATATGATACTTATCGCTCTTAAGAAATCGTTAACATTGTGGAAAGATTTCGTCAATGCACATGGAAGAGCGGTAGTGACCCTGACCCAAGTCGATACCAAACTAATTCAACTCGAGTTGTTAGAAAAAGGTGATAATGTTGATGAAGGAAGTGCTCGTGTTATGGAGAAAGACCTTGGAAATTTGCAGGTACCCACATATTCATAATAATACATATATAATATATTTATGCAG
The DNA here is from genome assembly GCF_005508785.2 of Acyrthosiphon pisum. Lineage (NCBI taxonomy): Eukaryota > Metazoa > Arthropoda > Insecta > Hemiptera > Aphididae > Acyrthosiphon > Acyrthosiphon pisum. The sequence continues at coordinate 28,447,197 of NC_042496.1, forward strand.
TAACAATTGAAACGATTTTATTACACATTATAAACACCGGGTGAATAATGATATTTCATAAAATAAAAATTATTTTATCTTATAGATATTAGAAATGGAGTTAAAAAAATACGGAGGACTTCTCGAGAAAGCAGATGCACTAGGTCTACAATTGATGACTAATAGTACTCCGGAGGATATAAAAAATATTCAAGAAATGATTGACGAGTACCAACTTTTATGGAAGGATATCAACAATCGTATTGAAAAATTGAAGGTGACGTGTGTTCAAGAAACTTCGTGTAGAAAGAAGGTAAACATTTAATAGATAAAACAACTATTAATTTTTAAATAATTGTCATTTAATAATTGTAATTAAATTGTTTGGCTAACAGCGGTCGGTAAACGAAGAAGTTCAAGTAGAAACATTAAAGTTTGGCAAAGATTCACAAGTGCAAGTCGACACTCTTCCTACCGAATTGCTCAGAAAAGACTCATTCCAATACGAATTACAAACGGCGATAGCGAACGCTAATACCAACTTAAACGAGTTAGAATTAGCTATACAAAAATCCGACAAGAACTTGTCGAAAAATATTGCGACGTGTCAAATGTCCATAGACCTGATCAAACATCTCAGCGTCATATTAAAAACACAGTGTGGAGTATCAGAGTCTGATATAACCATAGTCAGGTCTGAAGAGTTATTGACCAAGTACGAGGAACTTCTTGTCAAATTCCGATCACAGCAGCAAGTCGGTCAACCAAAGTGAGTAATCTGGACAGTTTGGTTTCTGTGCTTTGCACAATTGGTCATGATAATCTTGATAATCACCATATTTGTCTATAGAACTAGCAGTTCGGTGATGTGTCCACTGTGCTCCGAACAAAACTGGTCACAGTTCGAGAACGACATGTGGCGCTTAGAACACTGGATACAGTCAACCGAAGCTAAGCTCAGCGTCCAACCGATGGTACCACCATCGAAGATCGAACAGCTAGAAGACGTCATACAGGAGCACAGGGTACGCGTAACAATATACAAGATGATCGAACAATGGGGAGCAAAATTAATAACAATTGCGCGATCTATTTCGTTTACAGGAACTCCTATTGTACTTGGACAGTCACCGCAATATCGTGCAGTCGTTGAACGTGATTGGCCACCACTTGGCCGAGCACAGCAACGACGCGGAAAGAGCAGCTCAGATCAAAAAGCGTTTATCTGCTACCAACTCCAGATGGGATCGTGTCTGTTTTGCGTGCACAGAATGGCAGACCAAACTGCAAACTGCGCTTATGGAGGTATCGATCGTAACTATTTATTTAAATCTTAAATCCAAGCGGTATATACGCGGTATGCCAATTATTTGATTATTCGATCAAAACGATAAAAAAACATAAAAAACCGTATGAATATATTGTTAATTTAGTATTATTTAAAAACATTATTTAAATCAGGGGCTTGCTCAAGGGGGGTAGAACACTTGACAAATATATATGCACTTCTATATAATTATAATTATTGTATTTCTCAATTTTGGTTCGGGCAACTTGCTATTTTGTATAACCCCTCCCCTCACCATTCAAAATTCCTGAGCACGCCTCTGATTCACGTACCTATATGATATTGATATTAGTACTTTATCTTGTCTCAACATGAATTGTTAACAATAATATCATACAACGAATATACAATACATTATAAATGTATCTACTACATATGAGTAATAGCTTATTGCAGCTTATAAAGCCTCGACATAATCGTAGTCTTAATAGTATTGCATTTAACGCGCAGTTCGTTTATAAATCTCATTTCGCGTTTATTCCAGAACGAGGAGTTTTACGGCGTTATTGACGAGCTCGTCGATTGGCTAGATGAGACGGAACGAGCGATCAAAACGACCGAGCCGGTGGACCTGGCCGAGGACACGGTTATCATAGCGGACAAATTCAACAAGTTTAAGGTATATTAATACAAGTTGGAAATATTGAATTGAATTCAAAAACCCGAATACAGAAAACGGCGTCCCTTTTACCGGATTATCTTGCTTATATTTATTTTCTCTCTTGTCAGAACATGCACGCGGAACTGGAGAGGTGCGAACCACGAGTGGTATCGCTGCTCGAGGCGGCCGACTGGCTACGACAGGCAAACGAAAAAACCGGCGTCACGGCGCACTCAGCCTCCACATCCGATCAGACCATCGTCGACTCTCACGCTAGGCTGTCACACCTCAGGGCCCGTCTCACGGTGTTGATAAACATGACGGCCAGCTACGCGACGAAACTTGGCACCACTTTGGGCTACGACATGACGCCGGACAGCGTTTGCATAAGACTCCACCAGGTACGATGCGCGGCGATCAGGCCCGAGCCAAATATCATATTTTTCGCATATTATAATAATAACTATTGTAATACATACCTAATATTATAGTACCTATACGTACTTATAGAGGCGGAACTATGAGTTTTCGCCGGTAGAATAGGTGTGCGGGTGAGGGGGTATTGATTCCACCCCGACTTTCTTTGGGAATTTTTTTTTTTCAAAAAGCTTTTACATAACTCTCTCGTACTATCTGCTGCAGCGATCCGCGTTAGAATATCAACATTTAAAAGTTTAAAACTATTTGAACATACCGCATTCGTACTACATAATATGATACACCTCTTCACCACGTGCGGTAATTGGGTGTTTGGTGGGCGCCATGAGATTTCTGTATCCATTTCACAGTTCGTTCGTTATACACCGCTGTACCTAATGATATTCTCGTTTTGGACGAGCACAGTTCAAAAACGTGTGCGACTATATTTGTTTTAGTTCTTCGCTCTCGAGGGGTAGTTATGTATACACCAGCCGACCAGAGCTCCACGGTGTGGCGGTCGGTATTGTTATTGTCACTTTCATATTATTTTCCGCTCCCGTTTCATTCTCGAGTTTTACTGTAAACCATACAATTATAATATCATACGAGTATATGATTATTTTTAAAGCCGACATTTCGTTATTTTTACAATAATTATTTACACGCATTTCGACGGGAACGCGGTTTTTCACACGTTCGCTTATATTATTATTGCTTATTATGTTTGTAATACATACGCCGGACCGCCAATAGACTGTAATAGCATTATATGTATTAATATTTTCATAGGACGTGATCTACATATTTTACTGTTGTACGTATATAATATTATAAATGAATTATAATATATTATTATACAGTATTTTTGTGTAGACCGTAACGTTGTTTTTATCGTTTATTTTACTATTATTTTTTAAAGTATTTAATATATATATATTTTATTTTTTATACACATACGACATATTATTATACTGTCTTGATTAGTCTGCACAGTTTTTTTTTTATAATTTGTTGTTCCCGTTTTAAAGGTGGACGATACCAGCACTGCTATGAATCGATCCAACGAAGAAGAACCGAACACAAAGTAAATATCTCTGCACATTTTTATTAGTACTTATTTATTATTTATCGGTGACACTTTTTATTATTTTTGGCTTATCTATAGTGTATTTTTAATGAAAAAATAAATAATACTAAATATATAATACAATTAAACAAATTATAAAATTTATATAAATAATGCGTATCTAGCCTATTCAAATAGGTATTCTTGGATATACTTATATATTATATTTACTACGCATGGTTGCGAATTGAAGGTGAAGGTAGCTAAACTATATGACCAAATACTAAATATAATATTCTTAAATAATTTATTATGGTTGTATTACATTTTTAGGATACAATTTTTTTCTAAATCATTTCCAATACATTTTTTTTTATAATAAACTTTATCGAGACCTTACATAGATCAAACTAAAAAATTTAGTCATATATACAAGATTCGTTTGGGCATTGTATAGTGTCGTTATTGAGCAATGAATATTTTAAAATGTTAATCAATTTTCTGTAAATTTTCACACGTGTTAACTCGAAAGATACTATATAGACTATGCCCATGTGACGTTTATAGGAACACGTGTATATTATAGACACTTTATTTATGTGGGGATGAAAACGTTCTGAATTTAGAATTTGGATGCAATCCAATTTTCTTAATTTTAACTATTTCCGTTTTAGTTCCACTGTATACCAGCATCACATCAATTCTGCGAATTCTTACATATACAGTATTTTTTCATTGTTATTGTCCCGAAAATTGAGTTGTTTTAGAATTGAGAGTAGATATTTCTATCCGTGTTATTAAACGTATAAACAAATATAAAATAATAAATAATATAAAAACAAAAAAAAACATAAAAAAAAAACACACAGATTTAGTCGTGCATGTGGTGATAATACTTTTTTAACCTGTAGGTACTTAGTATACCTATTCATCGTCTTACTTATATTTGCACTTGATAATATAATCAGGAAAAACAATACTGATGTCAATCATCATACACAGGTCGGTGACTATTATAAGGGATTATTGTTGACTAGTATTTAAAATACGTGGTCGATCAAAAATCATGGTCCGGGACAGAGTTGATATTTTGAAAATGGAATTTAAGAAATTCGTTTTGATACATTTAAAACACGAATTTTAACAATCTTGATCCGATAACGATTAAAATCAAAATATCCTCTAGTTCAATTTAGCGTAAACTCAAGTCGTCAACGTTTATGGATATTCGTAAACAGCCAACACTGTAAACTGTTTCCTAATCTCAACGTAGGTACCTACCAATGGATAACATTTATGGAGTAAAATAACGTAGGTTTTAGATAACAATAATATCCAATGCCGGATTTAGACTTTTTTTACCCCGAACAAAGTGTAAAATTATTACTTTTCATATCCTCCCCATCCCCAAAAATGTACACCTAAACGCATAAAGAAATAATTCATATTTTCATAGATATAATATGTTTTTAAGCATATATATAATACTATGATATTTAGTAGATAGGTACGCTATTATATATTATAATTATTTGTATACAAATATTTAATTATTATATCAGTATGAAATTAATAATGATGCATTTTAATTTTGAATATACTGATGACCTGATATTTTTTCAGAGAACTATCCTTAGGTATAGATTTTTTATAACAAAATCGTTTTATTGTATCTTTTGAATTTTGACATATGACAATGTTATATCTATTGCAATAATTAACTCAAATGTTTTAGTCTATTTTGATGTATTGGCATTCTTAGTAAGACTCGATTAATTTCGATGACTAGAACTTGTTCCAGATAAATTTTAATTGCATTTTACAGGATTTTCTTTTGTTTTGGAAAATCAGGCAATTATTATTTGAATCAGTCTATTTCGTCGAAAAATTCTATTAAAAATTATCGCTGTACAATATTTTTTTGCAAACGTTGAAGATCTCTGCTATATTATTCATCAATCCTATTTTGTTCATGTTAAGCTCGTTGGCGAAAGTCACAAGTGTTTCTCCCCCTGCCCGTAAATCCGGCGCTAATAAAAAGCCATAATATATTATAATATTATACCTATATATATATATCATGTTGACGACTCACGATTGTTCGTACCTTATGAAATATGACTGTCGCAAAAAAAAATGTTGTTATGATGGTACCAATACCTACCGCAATAAATACATAATATTGTCGACTTATTTATAATAATACGTCACGCGCCACGCGGTTTTTCTGCAGTGTTGGCGGAGATGAGACGGTGCTGAGACGCGGCTACAGATTCTTCGGCCGGGTGATGCGGGCGTCGCTGCCTTTCCAAGTGCTGATGCTGCTGGTCCTGGGCGCCGCCTCTCTGGTACCAATCGTCGACGAGGAGTTCAGCTGCATGGAGTCCAACAGCATCGCCTGGAGCCTTTACCCGTTACTCCGCTACCCCGGGGGACCGCCGCCGGTGTAGAGCGACCCCGAGATGACCACCACCCCACCACAAACACACCCCACATACAATAATACGTGCCCCCCTCCCCCCCACCACAATCACCCATATCGATCAATACCATATTATGATCATTATTGTCATTATTTTTACATATTTCCTTTCTTAATCCATTGTTACTATATCATTATTGTAATTATTATGTACTATTATTTTTAAACGCACGCATACATACGCCCCCAGTTGAAATCTTTTATGACGTCAGGTACCTATATTATATTATTCGTATTTACCGTTGTAATGTTTAATATTTAAGTTGTAATATTGTTCGGGGTATATACCTCATAAAACACGGTTGGCGTCTCGATGTACGAATAGCGACAACGCCGATTAACGCCTAACCTATCCCCTTAGATTATTATGTCTGTTTTCAAAATGTATTGTAGACACACGAGAGATATTGTCATGTAAAACGAACGCTTTAAACATTTCCCAAGTTCGTCCCTCCGATGCAGTGCTTTGAGAACACTTTTTAGTTTTTACAGCGTACCGGCTGCCGTTGCCGACGATGATTATTTTGTTATTGTTGTTGGTAATTTAGTGCAGCTCGTTCGCCAATAATAATATTATATAGTAATATTGACGGTAATTTGTTTATTAGTTTTTCACTCTAATTAAAAATGATATACGACGTTAAATCAAAATGAAACTAAGATGATATTATAATAATACGAGACTGTCAAAGTGCAGGGTACGAAAAAAAAATAGTCGTTAATTTATTGACAAATAGTTGAAAACAAAAATACCTATATATATATTTTCTGTGTTCATTGTTGAAAAAATATTAATACAAATTGATTGTGAACACGTGTGATTTGTACGTTTTAAAATTACTGTCAATTTATTATTGATTATATTAATATATATTCATGTATATTCATTATTTTTTATCTTTTTAAAGTAATAATAAGCATAATTATTATATTGAATACGTCATATTGCGTCCATAAAAAAAATACTTAATAATTGTTGTTACAAATGATTAAAGCGTTGTCGTTCTTAAGGTTAACTAAAACATTTATACCAATTACCTAGTAATATATCAACTTAAGTTTCGTGCTTAATATTAACCCTACTAACACTCATATTATTATTGTTTATTTAAGTATAAAATATTTTAACTTTTGTTTAATTTTAAAATTATTATAGATTTTGTTCTTGATTTTAGCATAATATATATAATATATATTAATATTGATATTGACTATATATATATATATATATAATATATTATATTATTATCATAAAAGTTGTATTTGTTTGTTATTTTAAAATATGTTAATATATTAATTAATGATATATCGGTAACTAATATTATACAGTACAGTTTTAAAAACTAAAGGGTTAGCGAGAAGATAAATATGTTTATTCACCTCGATCGTTTTATATGTTCATTGCGTGGATAAAACTATAATCACTGACGTGCCTGCGAATGTACTAGTTGTAACAGAATCATTTTAAACCATTATTTCAATTTATTAATACAATTTACCTTAATTATTTGTACAGAATTATCATATACATCTCTAGGCTAAATTTAACAATTTTATACAATACTTAAAAAAACAATATCACTGCAATATTAAGTATAATACTCATCGTATTTAACAACCATTTTTGTCTTGCATTTATTTCGGTCATTAAATGCATCATATTTGAAATATTAAAAAAAAAAATACATTTTTAAATTCTATATTATCAATAATTATTATTAATCACTAAAGATTAAAAATTAAGGACGGATAATGAATTTGTTATTTTCTAATAAATAAACGGACGAATTCGTGCGGGGATGCAGGTCCAGATTAATTTATACAGTCTAAATCAAATAAATCTGATAGATCCGCGAAATACGCGTGTAAACTTGACTCCAACTTACTTTTGATATATATAATACTATACACTATACAGTATACACTTTAAAGTTTCAACAGATAAAAATAACAGTAACATGTGTATTGCACTATTCGTCAACAGCAGCTATGTATAATATATTATAATCACGTTTTACGGTTTACATATTTATTTATAATGACCGGTATTTCAGTTTCAGTATACTCGGTGATTTTTATATACAAAAATACGTCCGAGCCAATCCGAGTCCATCTAATAACTATGATATGGTACACGCAGATGAGTCACATTCATAAATAATAAATTCCGGTTTGACTAAAAAAAAAAATTAAAACTGATATGGTGAGACGTTTACAGATAGGTAGGTATCTATATTTATTTATATTACGCAGCATACCTAATCCAGTGGTCTTCGAATATCGATATACTATTTTGACCCATTTCGGTGAATATATTTAATTTTTTTAGACACATATGTAGACTTGATGATTTTCGGAATAAATTAAAATTTCAGATTAACGCTTATTTAACGAATTAATATGAATTTTTTATTTTAACTTTTTTTTTAACTATTTATTTCGTTATTTCGCTGCTGAAAATGTATTGTTTAACTATAATAATTTTAAGAGATTATGAATTTGTTTAACTATTTAAAACTTAAAAGTCATTACTCATTATATATATGTATAGACTATAGGTATACTGGCCATAGGGTACGTGCATACATCGAGACCTTATTATATAGTCGAAAACCACTGGCGCCACTGACTTTACATTATATAACGGATAATATTTCTTTAGGAAAATCAAAAAAGATACGCACTTTTTGTCCACGTGTTCACCCATGTATGTACTTTTGGCGAATTCGCCACACTCGCCCGCTTCGTACTCGCTCCATTTGGTGCATTGGAGTGCTTTGCATTCTTTTCTAGCCAAAATGGAGCGGGCGAAATAATCGAAAGCTTTGGCGTGACTGCACGCACCGCCGGAAACTAGAAACGATCTCAACAAATTAATAATTACACGGTTTAGTAGTGTTTAATAGTCCTAAACATATTAATGCATACTAATCTGTGAGTATATTATACTAAAACCTATTTGCGGTTAAAATTTGCCAATCATAAAAATGCATAACGACAACGGTCGAATTTTCCATCAAAGCTATACACACCATTACTCTCTACTGTTTTGGTTTGACATCGTTTGCAAATTTTCTCGATAAATATATATCATAAAAAATTATAAAACTGCAATACCAATGTTACAATATTTTTCACAATGAGATCTGAGATAAAATTGCATATAATTTTAGAACTGAAATAAAAACCAAGCTCCATCTTTAGTCTGGTATACTATCTAATTCATGCCAGCAAAATTGAAACTCATCTAAGTTGACTGATTTTCTCTCAATAACCATTTATATTTTCTACGTTTTGCGCATTATATATTATCATTTTAGATTCTGAGCGGACCGATGAATAACATGTTTTACTTAAAAAGCAATTTTACATATTTACATACCTCTATCTAATATTTTGCAATTCGTTTGTGTATTTCCTCCGTTCGGGTAAAAGTCGATATGACCTAGTGGCTCAAACAACCCGAGACCATTTCCGTTTGTATGTATGATGTCTACAAAGGTCGCGTCATTTTTATTGATCCTGTATTTCGGATCAGTATTTTCATATAGTTGCATAGCAGGATCTAATCCTATTAAACATACAGAATAAAAACATATTTTGTATTAGGCAGCTTAATAACGAGACAAAATCAAGAAATATAGTGTCAGCCGTTTGATGGGGCTGGACCGTAATCAATTCTAAGGAGTAAAAACTAGGCATTTTATATTTCTGTTTATCTGGGTCTTGTGTATGTGTTGAAAGTAAATGAACATTAGTGTACGTAGTTCGTAGTACTGATCACGTTTTATAGGGACATCATAATGACCGGGATGTACGTCTGTAATTTTACCTACGAGCATGCACATGTCACCATATATTGCTTTATAAAATGACAAACATTTTTTTTTCAAAAAATACTACCTCTGACTTCAATCACTACGCTCAGTAGGATGTTCCGATTTTAATTTTGAAAGAAGATTTGAATTCTCCTCTAAATTCACTATGCTTTAACTGTCGTACATTTTTCATATTCTATATCAATTTATTTAAATTTTAATTATGAATATGATCTATTTTTACTCTTTTTGTTAGTAAATTTCTAAGTAAAAAAAAATAAAAATCAGAAAAATGAAATTGTCAAAGCATAGATAATTTAGTGACAAATTCAAATTCTGCTTTCAAAATTAATATTGGAACATTATATTGGGCGTAGTGATTGAAGTCGTGAGCTATTTTTTCGACCAAAAATGAAACACGCTCCAGCCCGCTAAGAGTAATATAATACCGCACTACACACGGTACACTCAAAACCGATGACAATCTAAATCTGCTTTTCTCTACCCTATACCTATTAGTTGTAAAAATGGATTGCCGACAAATATTATAGGTCATAACACATAACAAAAATCTTGAGTCACGTAGGTTAGCCTATAAGGTCGAGAAACACTACTCTAGATGATTTATATATTTTTACGAATGATGTAAAACAAATAACTGTTGAAATTGTATTACCGTAATTATTTATATCATAATATAATGGTACACGCTATAAATATTTAAAATATACATAATTTTTGCTGTATTTGTAAAAATAAACGAACACTATACTGAGTATACATATTATTCTTATAGCAAAATAATGATGTAAGAACTATTTTTTGAGTCAAAAAATAGTTGTCTGTTATTATCCAATAAATACGAGGGCCTGAGGTTCCCAAACTGTGGGTCACGGTCCACTTTTTGGCCACCATTATATTTTTGGTGGGCCACATAATGTTTTGGAATATTTATATATTTGTATAGTATAAAATATTTAATATTAAATTTCTTTAGAATATTTCAATATAAAAAATGAAAATGATATACTATATTAATATGTACCTATAAATTAAAATAAATATGATTGAATATTTTCCGTGTAACTAAATATTACATTGATGTTCGAATTAAGTCTTATCATTGATCGTTATCCCCGACGATTACAAGTGTACCAGTGACATGTCACAAAGACGCTGTTCGACTAAAAGTTTTTTCAAAAGTTTTGATTATTAATCAAAAAGGGAGTCGTCAAAATTTTTAAATTTTCCAAAATGGGTCGTGCCGGGAAAAGTTTGGAAACCTCTATACCAGACCATTTTTTAACTGGTACGTTTCTCAAAAAAAAAAAAAACATTAAGCAACTACCTACCAGTTATCCGAGAAATTTTACCGCTTAACTTTTTCCCAGTGTATCCGACGATATGGGCTCCCAAGCCATGACCGATTAAGTGGATATTTTCAGACCCTACACTCATGTCATTCGATAAAATGTTCAAAACTTTAGCTATATCGTAACCGATGTATTTAACATTGATTTTTGCCGATGAATACATTATATCAAAAGAAAACTGCATCCAATCCACGCAAATCACGTTGTAAGCTCCCACGAGTAAATAAGCTGCAATCAAATATTTATTAATGAACAAGTTTATAATATTATGTGGAAAAAAATGTGTCGTCTATAGTATGAAAAAAATGTTTCGATTTCACCGTAAGTATTACTATGATGTAGTATCAATGTACTATTTAGTATTTACTATGATTTACCATAATCCCATTTTGTTTATTCCTTAAAAAAATTAATTTAAAAATAGTTCACTGCAGTAGGTACGCGAATGAAGTAATCACAAACCTTCCACTATGTGTGCGCAAAAGCATTCTTTTTCGTAAAAACTCCCAAGCCAATCGTGTACGAGAATTTTTGTTGGATTTTCGACATTAAAGTTTGTCGACTTTATCATGTTTGGATCACTTCTGTTTAAAAGTTGACCTTTGGGCTGTTCTCTGAAATTTAATAAACATGCTAAACGTATAAGTGACATGGACACGAATAGTGCTGCACTGGCACGTTTTTTTTTAAATATTAAATAATGGTACGTTATTTAACTCATATCATGAAACTTTACCTAGTATACAGCCAATAGAACACGCGATTTGACATATTGTAGATCTTGTATTTGTCGTTAAAGAAATATACTTCTTTGAACGTCGGATCTTGGTTTTTGACCAAATAATCAATGGCGTGGGCCGACTCTAAACATTTATATGCATAAAATGTTATTGTATACAATACTAATTATTTGAGAACTGTTCGTAACAGTTTCTAAGATTAAAATATGATGTTGTTAAAATGTATGACTGCATAAACATATTTTGTACGTTTTTCGTGAATATACAAGCCTTAATATTATCATCTGGTAGATAAATTATCTTCAAGATAAATATTTCGTGGAGCTAAATCTATAAAATAGGTACTAATAAAAAACAATGACTGTGTTAATTTAACCAGTATACCGTGTGATCGATTTGCGATGCGACACTGCAGGTGAACTGAAAACCTATCTACTATTTGTCTTTAACAAAACAAAGGGTCAGTCATAAGTATTATATAAAAATTATAATTAATCTAAACGGGACTTGGATTACGACTTTAAAATATTTATGAATGTTCAAACATAAACATTTCAAAAAAAATTAAGCACTATACTAGAACTAATTAAAAGAAATAACTGTCGACGTTTGATAAAATAATTGTAAGCGTTTAAAAAAAAATAAGGTTCATTTTGTTATTAGTATAATTTTGTGCTTATGAGGACGTCTTATACACATGGTTTTACCCCATCTTGCGGAACATAGGTATCGACATTTACTTTTAGCAGTAACTGCTATAGTTGCAGTTTAATATTCTTAGCTCAAATATTAGAATGAATTGCGAGTATTAACTAACTTAAATAGGTAAGAAATTGATGGGTGTTCTCTCGATTAGTTTTTTTTTTTTTTGTTTTTAAAATGTTTAATCATGTTATGAGTATATAAATAAATTGATATTTAAAAATTCTCATAACTCGCTTAAAAATTCAAATATTATAAAAATAACTAACAAGAGGACAAAATATTACTCAAACATTTGAGTTTTATTTTTGATAAATTCAGTCATAGTTTTAAAGCTAACAACATATAATCAGTCTGCTGAGCGCTAATTTTTATATATTGTTCATTAACTGTAAGACGAAAAGAACATTTTAAGACATTTTAAATTGTCATAAAAAAGAATCCTTCCGTTAAAAAGACAAACCGTAACAATAGGTTGGTACAACGTGTATTTTTTAATTTTTTTAAAATTATATTTTTATTTTATAATCGTTAATACACTCTGTATAATATATATATATATATATTATTATTATTATTATATATATGTAATTGTTATGTATACTTACTGTAGATAATGAAACGAACGAGTAGGTTTGACTAATTCTCCTAACTGCGATAAGCACCGTTAGCCACAATAGTAACAGCGTCGTAAAATTAACATAATTCATATCGGGCAATTTTCTATAGTGTAAAATGTTTTGAATGTATATATTATTTTGATCAATATATCACGCATCGATTTATAATATTTCTTTGCGTATGAAGAATTCCTATGTTCATGGTCAATCCGTTTGGTTGTTTTTGTATATTAAAATTGTAATTGACTATGAATTATTAAATTTAAGACTTTTTCATATAATATAGTCTTTAATCTAATCGGTGTATCTACCTACTATTGTACAGTTTTTACGTTTTATTTGGTCACCTTCGTCGTCGTCGTCGTCGTCGTCGTGTAATTAACGCCAGAAAAAGACGTGATGGGGATACTGATTTTTTTGTAAGTAAACCTCAATAATTGACCTGCCACTATAATTTTGCCGATTCGAGCACAGCTTTAGGACATAAAATATTATACTATCAAGCCATTGTATAATTATAAGGCGTAGTGCATTTAAGTACGAAATGTTTTCCACTTATGAATCCACTTATATGAAATTATTAAAAATAGTGTACCAACTGTCAACAATTTGCTAATAATTACTAACGTAATTGTTACACAATGATATTATAATAGCAGGGTTCAAAGTTACCTAAATATGGTTTACCCATATTTTAGACCGTAAAAAAAATATATATCAAAATTTCAAAATCAATCGTAATGAGACAAGATTACAGCATAAGTTATCAGAAAGGTCATTATTACATTAATCTTCATTCGTCCGTAATAAATCCAAAAACGATTCTCTGCCGTTTTTTAAAAATAATTATCAAAACCCATCGAGGGTAATTTTGAGGTTTTTCGATGAAAACGCTATAGAGTTTCCAAACAAGGCACGATATAATTAATGTCAACTCGATATAAATGAAAAGTACTTACCGCTCTGCAACACGATGCCATATTTTAGAATAAATATGGCTAACAGCATAACCTTGCCGCAGCTCGCGAAATACTTTGAAGCCGTTATCATTTTTAGACAACGATATTTCGAACATATAAAAATATATTAGTGTGTGTAATAATTTATAACCGAATTTAATTTCACCGCCACTTTAGTATAAAAATAAAGAGAATATACTTATATATTCATAGTACAATTATCTGTAAATACAATTATTGTCAATCGTGTGATAATATTGTATATACTGTTTATGCGACACTCCACGCGGCCGGCTTGTACACTTGTGAAGAATCATATCTCAAAAACACTAGATATAAGTAAGTGAGTGTGTGTGTGTGTGTGTGTGTGCCTCAATGATGTAAAAATCTTTTATTTGTTTAAGATGTGATTTTATCGATTTTGGCGAGCTACCATCAACCCCGAAATACTGAACGTCAAATAATACCACGAAACCCCTATTATTGCGATTTCTATAGGTAGGTACTCATCTATCTATACACCAGTCGCCAAAAAATTATATGACATATTATATTATACCTACATATTATCAGTTAATATTGTCATTGGTTAATTATTATGTAAATACCTATACAATGATATCACCAACTGTATATGCCTATACTTTTTCACGATGACACAATATAATGATACACTGTGAACAAATTGCATACCTACTATACCTATAATAATACTCTGACAAAAAAATTTCAGATAAAAAAACACATACTTTTAAGTTTATAAAAATCGTAACCGTGCAAGTGATAAAATAAAATACATATTTATTGTGATTAGTGAAAAATTACATAATTTCCTGGTTAATAAGTAATAACACATATGGTTTCGCTGTGAACTCTATCAGCGCAGGTCTTGTGCTTATATAGTTATATAATATGATGCTAATGATATGTCATAACACAAATTTCAAATTACGACTTTTTTTCATTTCTATAAAACATTATACAGCTCATTCAGGATATTCGCCTATTATAGCCTATAGATAAATTAAAAACACGGATTCTCATGAATAGTTCATGCTGCAACCAACAAATTTGAAAAATATATAAAATATAAACACAGTTATTTTTATATACGTTTTAAGTTCATGTTTAGACGAAATTACATATTAAAAACAAGATTTTAGATATTTTGTTATAATTTAAAAATATTATTCGTGGGTATATGAAACTTTTCGAGTATATTATGATAATATTTTATACACGCAACGACGATTTCAAATTGTTAGAAAAAATTTAATTTAACCCACTGTTGTACTGACAGTAAAATTAATTACTTTAATTACAATAATAATATCATCTAGTATTCTAGTATAGTTAGGTACTTGGTAATATTATATAGGCTGACAGACGCTCTTCGCTCAGAATCGTTTTTCGTAGGCAATCATTAAATTAAAATTTTATACATTCATTACAATTTACTGCAGTGACTCCCTAGACACAGTATGTACAACTACGGCAGAGCGTTTCCGCTTTTTTTTATTTTATTTTACATAACAGGTGACAACACCATTCCTATTTTAGTAAATTACCCTACCCACATTAACGTCATCATAATATTATTATGTGTAAAAAATGTTTTATTGAAATCTACTCTACAATGCGTTTCCAATACTATATATTTTTCTCTAGGTGTATGTTCTGTGCATATTGGTGGAGGTATTGCAGGTATGACAAGAAAAGTGCTGGCGTATTAATATTTAATATATAGGTATAAACATATATTATAGCCACTAAACAATTTATTTTAACACAATGTATTGACTGGCAACTAACAATATTTAAGAAAATAATGTTTTAAACAAAAGTTTAATTAAAAGATGAATCTGATAATATAAAAGTGAGTGCACCAAGAGGTTATTAATCTCCTGACTGTGTGCTGATCTATTTACAATTTTCCCACACCGAAATGTTTTCCCAAACCACCCTTGAATAATACAATAATATAAATATGTGTTGATTAAAAAAAATAATTAATTTAACTAATATTATATATTAACCTTTATTGACATAAAAAAAATAATTCCTATAAGCGCACCGTATTTAAAAAGTAAGTACACGAATCAAATAAAAATTCTATCGTTCAACGCAAATTTTAATTTTCAATAAGTCAAATATGTATAAATTCATTTGTAACTTCTTCACAGCTAAGTACAGGTCCCTATGGCCTCAGTAGGTCTCAAGCCTCAATCATCTACGCACGCTTCCAAATAAAAATCTTCGGTTTGCCTGAGGAAATCAATTAATTAATTTACCTAATTTTAATTTCGCTACGTAATTTATTATGATAAAAACGTCCGACAACAAACTATACGAACTCTATGTCCACGTGCTCGCCCATAAAAGTGCTGTTGGCGTTGTCACACTTGTGCGCTTTATAGTCATCCCAACTGGAACATTTAAGCGCCACATAATCTTCTTTGGCCCATATGGAATGTGCGTAATAATGATAGGACTTGACATGGCTACACGAACCCGTAGCTAAAAACGAATAAAATCGCAAAATAAATATATAATCAATGTATGCTTTGAAAGTTTGTAACTACTGTCTAAAATGGACGGTAGCAGTTGATTTACTATATTAAATGACAAACGTATTTTCGATGAACCAATAACCAAATTTATTCAATTTAGAATTCAACTTCCCTAATTTTTAATTATGATATTAATGCGAATAGTCGTTAACAGTCAAAACATTATTTTAATATTGAAATTGTCTTTTAGAATATTTAATTTTAGATCTGAACTGACTAGAGCAGCAAATAAAGATAAATGTATTAGTTATATAGATAATATGTACAATTTTATTATATGATTTTTTTTTTTGTCTATACCTATAATCTTTTGGAGCATTAAAAATTCTTCAATGTTAAACTTCCCTGGTGGCTTGCAGTAAAAATTATATGCGTATATTATTATTTGGTTTAATGTTATGCTATTTATACCATGAACCTATTTTCAAATACATTACTTCTGTCTGAAAATCCGCAATCGGGTTGTCTCTTTCCTCCGTTTGGGAAGAAATCGATATGACCGATTGATTTTGTAAACCCATTTTTGGCACTATTAGTGTGCATGACGTCTACAAAATGCGCATCGGTAATATAGAGTCTGTCGGCTGGGCCTTTCTTTTCGTACTGTGGCTTCGCAGGGTCCAATCCTTTAATACATTTTTAAAAAAAATACAAAAATTTGTGTTAAATGTATTGATTATTTAAAAAAAAATCCTTCGTTGAAAATATATTGCTAGGAACGTTTATAGTTATGTAGATAAGTATTTACCGGTAATTCTAGGAATCTTATCGGTCAATTCTTTCCCTACGAATCCGACAATATGAGCTCCCATACTGTGTCCGATCAAATGCAAAGTCTCAACCCCTTTTGTCATGTTATACGTTATCCTGGTCAGGATTTTAGCTATATCGTGAGCAATGTGTTTGGCTCGTGCTCTTGCAACTGAATATGATAAATCAGTCGAATACTGTTTCCAATCCACACAAATCACATTATATTCACCCACCTTAAAATAAGCTGTAAAATATTTTAAGAAATAAATTATTTTTCAACAACGTTAACTACCGCCAATAGATATGGCGTATGCTGTTCTATATCTATAAACGATTATTCACTAGACAAATAAAAGAAAAAAGTAGCGGTGATACGAAAGTACTCCTAATTATAAGTCTTATATACGAAAAATAGTTTTTGTAACGGATGTGTACAACTATGAATGGATATGAATATAGTTATCTAAAAATGCTTATTAATTATTTTATAATAATGTTCTTCCAACCATCGATATTGGTATTGATTTTATTTAGAACCTATAGGTATACATTGTAAATAATTAAAAATAATATTTGTCAAACTATCAATAGACAATAATATAGGTAATTAAGAGAAATGACCAACTTACAATTGACGTTGTACATACAAAGACCTTCTTTTTCTTGAGTGGTACCAAGCCAACCGTGCACTATTACTTTAATTGGATTTGATGCATTGAACGATGTAGACTCGATCAAGTGTGGTTCACTTCTGTTTAAAAGTTGGCCGTCGGTATTATCTCTAAAACGCACAGAAAAGAAATTCTTCAGAAATTATATTGAATAATTGAAATAAATTATTAGATTTTTAAACAATTCAACCTCGTGTAAAGCCAATAAAACACATGTTTCGATGTATGGTACAATCCGTAATTTTCATCATCAAAATCGATATTGTTAATGTTTTTATAGCCATCATTAAGTCCGTTAGACACGGCGACTGAGTCTGAATAAAGATTTCAAGATTAATATTTATTCCACAATAATATTTTTAAACTTTCCAATGTGGTTATTTGATCAACTAAAAATTTGTGGGGGAACGCACCGCACTAATGAAAAATAATACATCATAAATTGCTGTTGAATTAAGTATGAGTAATGGCCAGTGGGTGCATAATTTATAATTAGAATAGTTCGTATAATTAACAATTTTCATGTTCAAACCAAAATCCTTTCTGATTTTATAATTTTTTCATCAAAAGTTTTATGGAAATAGTCAATAGTATTAATAGCGTAATACCTATTAATAAATAATAAAGGAGAAATTGCAAAAATCACATAAATACATAATACATGTTGCATACAAATAAGTACCTATACATACAAATAGAATATTATTACGTATTGCATTATTTTTATACTCAATGCAGGCGTTTGTATTTTGTAATGTGATTTGTTGTACTTGCACCTGTTGTAGATACATATACAAAATCATATTATATATATTTTTTTTCAAGCAAACAATTTAGGTTATTACTTATTATTGGTGATTGTATAAAAACGATCGTCGCTATCAATTTGAGCCACTTGACAATTCGTAATTATACAATAGGTAGTATACGTACTAACCTACTTATTATATTACGTCTTCATAACAATAATATTCTTATGAAGTAGAATATTAAAAGTTATACAATGATATCGATAAAAACTAAATCATTAATTCTTTTAATTTATTTCATCAAAACGTGCACTGTATATTATTAATAATAACAACTCACCGCTTTGCAATAGAATATCATAAGCGCAAACACAAACAATCAACAAAATGTTGATACAAAAATATTTCAAAAAATTAAACATTTCTGCAAACTTATTTTTCAAAATTGCACGTATTATAATCAACTATTGAATGTAACTGTCACAAAAACAACTAACAAAGAACACTGATTTCTATCGAATGATGATTTTATACTTAAATTAACACACACTTATGATCATGTCGATATAGCACTTATTTATTTAAAAGTTATTTTATTCGATCCCGAGAAATTATATTATAATATATAATCTGTATTATAGATAACACTGTTTGATCAAATATATAATTATTAAATTATATTTTGATGAATTATATATTATAATAATGCGTTTAATTTTAATTGACTACATTTTTAAAAATATATGTGATCATAGGACGGGCATACGCCGCCGTATGTTTAAAACAATAAAATCTACAATTACGATACAAACTATCCTTACAAAACAATGATGCGGACAAAGACTGATGAATATCAGTTGGATAATCCAGAAATGTTGTAAAATATATCAAGTCCTAAATCGGCTAAATCTAATCCACGGATTTCGGTTACCTGTCTATTTCAAATTATTTCTCAAAGCTAAGTACACTGATAACGATTTTCCCGTGAATTGAAATACACTAAAACTGAGATAGGTAGGTACACTCAAACCGATATACTGCATCGTTGTATTTTACATAATATGTTCATTTTTTTCCGGGCGGAGTCGAGAGTTTTACAGCTATCTATTATATAACAACAAAGGTCTAAAACGGATAAACCCTATGCAAATCCAATTTTTGACTGATTTTCATACAAAAAATAAATAGCTGAATAACGAAAACTAGATCCATCGTGTCAAGGGCTATTTTTTATTTAATGATTGTAATGTTCTTGTTACGTGATGTACTCAAGAATCAATTAATTTTTACGTTGGTTTTTCGGGATATAATTTTTCTTTATTTAGTTTATGCAAATGTAATTTAGAATAAACAATAATACGATTATCGAACTCGAATACGTTACATATAGTCATATAGCCATATAGGTTAACGGACGCTGATGTTTTCGGGAGCACGACTGATCACAACAATATATTATAATATAATGACAAGATTTCACCCGCGGCCAGTGTTGTGCCGTTCTACCGATAACATAATAATAATAGTATACCAAACAATGATGTAGAGACACACGTAAAAACATGTAAAAATACAAAACGTCATTTCTTGGTCGGGATTTTGGAAAAAGTTATAGCACAAAAAAACTGCACATGAAGCTGTTTTATTTGGCTAGTATATAATTTATAATATTCAAAATATTTAACTCGTTTGAGATATTTATAGTCATGGCTCATGACAAATTTAATATTTTCTTAATTTTTTTTCAACTATTAAATTTGATTATTTATTCAAGTATGTGCTAGGCTGACGCGTCGGCTTTGATCAGAATCGTCATCGTATGTACGATGATTCGTCATCGAATTCAAATTTAACAAATTCATTACAATTTAATACTCGAAAACTATTGAACAGCAGAGTACCTACTTGTCAAGGTTGGAAACCCAACCTTCTTTAATTTAATTTAATTTATAAAAATATAATTAGTTGTTTTGTTATAGGTAATCTTATAAATAAAAATCAAGGGCCGCAAGTGTTTATTATCTAAGATGTTCTTTTTCAGTTAACAGTAAGGTTACCGGTTTTCAAACACCACGTTTCAAGTAGGCATAGAAAAAACATATGAATTTATATTTTAGACTTGTATTATTGAGTCAACGATAAACATAATTTGAGTTTCGATTACAATTCGCAAATACTTTATTAACAGTATAAATCATGGTATTATAATTATATTAATATATTTAACTTGATTCCGATGTACGGTTATTATATAAGCGTAGCATAGACTACAGAATAATGTTGATCCGAGTTGATCAAAAGTTATAACTAATTTATGTGTTGTAAAATAAACTAAAATTTATCGATAAGGACAGTACAGATATCATACAATATATCATACATCCAACGAGCGTTAATATACATATCAAATACGTTTAACAAAGACACTTATAACTAATAATTATATTAAAAATTGTCCAGTAAATCAGAAACAGAGTTGTACGCCGCCTTGTGTGTCTACTAATCTTGGACGCATGCTTCTAAAAAATAAACGCCGTCATCCCTGAAACAAAACAATCGTATCGTATTTTCAATACATTATATTTAAACAACGGACTGGAAAATGTGTTGAAAATATAGACCACGAACTTCGTCCGGTCTGCAAATTCTCCCATCAGATTTTTGGAAGCATTGACACATCGATCCGCTTGAAAGTCAGCCCAACTGGGACATCTATATGCGACATAATCGTCTCTGGACCATATGGAGTGTGAATAGTAATGATAGGATCTACAATGACTGCACGCACCAGCTATATAAGCACACAATATATCACTAAAATATAATAGCGACAAATCACTATCGCCGCTGTGGCGTCATGCAGGATCGGCTTTAGATATTTCGCCACTCGGTGCGATATTATATAATAAGTCTGACGGACTTTGTCCATGTCTATCCCACCCCTGATAATCCACAAAATGAAAACAGTTTTGCCAAAATTGATGTTGAATATTTTGAGCAGATAAAATATAAGTGTTTGTGTCACTCCGACAACAGCAGTTACACGGGTGATTCATGAATATTTTGAAATGCGTGTAAAAAATGCATTAGTTTTATAAATATTTAGGAATACTTAAGGTTTCTTAAGCATCTAAGATGTCTCTATTTTTTCTCTTATCAGTAAGGTTACTGGTTTTTAATTACCAAGATTCGAGTAGGCATACCAAAAACGTAATATGAATTTATATCGTAGTATTGAGTCAACGATAATTTGAGTTTCTATGACGAATTGCAAAATATACTCTATTAATAGTTTTATTTATGCGATTTTAATGAAATTTTGAGAATAATTAAATTGTTACACCTTAAATATATTTAAATACTAAGATTTAATTCACAGTTACTTACAAGTGTATCGAGAGTAAATAGATAATAATAATAATATGTATATCATATTATATTTTATCCACACCATTCGATTTTTAGGAATTAGATAGGCAACTTATTATACATATCAATCAGGTGGATTTTTTTATGTGATAACATGAGAGAGTATAATGGTGATAAAACTGTGTGTGTAAACTCATAAACACGAGTCGATGGTCTTGGACCGTGAACCAATTATTGTTTTATAACTATGAGCATCACGGACAGAAGTTTAAAAACATTGATTTAAATCCGATAATGAGTGAAAACTGTTGAGTCCCGTTATAAAAGCTATACATTTTATGCATTATAAAATAAAGCTTGTTTAGTATTAAAAATTTGACGATCAATCAGGAGGAGAATAGAAATTTTCCTATTTTTAAAGAAGAAAAAACCTATGAGTGAAAAAAACTGAAACTATCGGCTATCGATGGTGTTTATATATATTGATTATTGATTAATATTCTAACTAATCACGTTTATCTGAACGTTCAACGCAGCCGGGTTGCTTTGATCCTCCATTTGGATAGTAATCCATGTGACCAATAGATTTGTTAAGCCCATTTTGACCAGCGTTAGTATGCATTACGTCAACATAATTCGCGTCATTCATATCTAGTCTGTCATCTGGTCCACTTTTCTCGTACATTGGTTTTGCAGGATCTAACCCTGAAATAAATTGATAATAAAAACATAAATTACACCAGTAGAGTAGCAGGGGGGTGCTTGAACCCCTTCCCCGAAATTTTAAGAAAATTTAAAAAAATATTTCTATGATATATGAAAGTTATTACAAATACAAATTTGTATAGCCATATGGGAACCGAAACCTTAAATTAAATCTCGGCATTAGTATACCAAACTTATGAATTATGGGAGACCCTAGGTGAACAAACTCTGAGTGTAAAGTAAACACACTATTAGCACCCTCCAAAAAAAAAAAATCCAACAACACTAATTAGCTTAATCTTAACCTTTTTAGGCTGCGGGACACCTATATATTTTTTAACCTTTAACTTTTAGGAAACGCCGTTAATCAGATCTGAAACAAAATCATCGATGTCATCATCACTTTATACAGTGTGAAGAGAACCTAGCTCCTGGCAACGTGGTTTGTGGCAAATGGGAAAAATATAAACATTATGCTATATTCATAAATTGATCAATGGAACCGATGAATTCATTTTTTAAAAGCATAAATATTTTAAACGCACAGCATGCATCACGTTACAGGTTACCTGTGATCCGGTCAAGGCCGGGCAAATTTTTTCCAACATGTCCGGCAATGTGTGCTCCCATACTGTGTCCTATTACATGCATAGTATCATAGCAGCCCATCGTCATGTTGTTCGTAATCCTCAACAACACCTTAACAATATCCAGAGCAATGTATTTGGATCTCTTCTTCGCAACCGCGTACGATAAATCGGTCGAATATTGTTTCCAATCCACGCAGATCACATTGTAATTGCCCACTTCAAAATACGCTGTAAAATATTTTCTTTAAGTATAATAACCAACAATAGTCTGGCGCTAGGATTTTAAGCACTAAAAAAATATTCTTAAAAATATGCATCTGCAAACGACCAATAAGTTCCTATATAAATTTTTATTTAATCACATTTATATTTATTTTCATTAATTGATATTATCTTATGTGTTCATGTAATCATGTTATATATCTGATATTCTTACTAAATAATAAATATCAAGTTTAATTTACTATCACATTGCTGAGTGTAACAACCAGATAAGTCAATATTTTGGTACTTTTCAGATATCGTACTACATGATAGAATAAAATTAAATTTCAACATGTTGAACGCCTATGGTGACTGACTAAAGAACAAAATAAAAGACAATCTGGTATCGGGATCTTATAGGTCCAATGTCCATGTTAGATTCTTATACACAATTAACTATATCGTGTATATACCTACTTTGATGACAAAAACATTCAAGTAATTGCTGTAAAATATTTACTCAATTTATAATATGCATTGCTAAATTCATGCCTCCTTCAAAAATATTTTTATTTTACATTCATATATATTTATTAAAAAAGTATTATTGTTATACTTACATGGATACATATAGTATCAGTTAAAATTATGTTTTAAATTTTTGTTTTATAAAATAAAAAAGGTATAATATTGTAACACCGGATAGTTGTATTATTTAAAAACAGCACGGAGAACGATAACGGAATCCGTAATTCCAGATCCACCGGCCATTGGAGTACGATAACTGAAAAGTACCAATTTTTGATAAATTTCAAGACAACATACAACTATTTTAAATAATTCAATTTTAGACAAATTTTTGTGATAAAAACGTTTGTTTAAGTCAAGTAGCTTATTTTTTACAATTATTTAAATATCATTATTTTTTTGGAGTTAATTAATTTGAAACGCAATAACTTTTTCCAAAATAATCTTATCAGAAATTTTCTGACATACCTAAGTATATTTCTTATAAACTATTTGTTACCCATGCAATTTTCATAATTTTTATCATACGTTAAGCAATTCATTAAAAGTCAACAATTATATATTTATATTATTCTAATCACTATTTGATAAGAAATATTACAAACTTACATTTTACGTTGTACGAACAAACGCCCGATTTCTCTTGAGTGGATCCAAGCCAACCGTGCACTATTACTTTAATTGGATTTTCTGGATCGTACGTCGTCGACTCGATCATGTGTGGCTCACTTCTGTTTAACATTTGACCATCGGTATCATCTCTAAAATTTGAAGAAAAAACCTTTCAATTAGGTAATTGTATTTAAAAATCGAATTAAGTCGTCAGTTATTATACTATTTAACAATTAAACCTGGTGTATAGCCAGTAAAATACATGATTCGCTGTTTGGTATTGTGCATAGTTTTCGTGATAAATATCAATATCGTAAAAATTGTCTATGTTATCTTCAAACACTTCATTGTAATCGTCGTATGAGTCTGAAAAATTGTCAAGATTAATATTTATTCTAAAAATGTATTCTTAGTTAGGATACAATATTCCAATATTCAATCATATTATTATTGAAGTTCGTGAAACTTACGTGAATTTACTTCAAGTCAAACCCATTTTTGATTTTATCTTTTCTTCCTCGAAAATATAATTAATTTTACATCAAATATAAGTTTAAATAAAAATTTAAAAAATTAGAAAAATACATAGAAAAAATTATCTATTTTTGTGAAGTATAATTTTTAACAATATATTTCCCACATCACGTGTTTATATATTTAATTTGTTTTGATGACTAAGTATTAATTATACCTACTTAACATCGCGATAATATACTATACTCGTAGTTATTTTTTAAAAAGATTACAAGAGGAAGCAGCATTAAAACCTAAAGGCAAAATTCAAATTATCCAATCCAAATAATATGCTAATATTATATAATTCTTCAAATGAATCACACACGTACACAAAATGTATTATCTTGTATTGGGGACAAATGCCCACAAATAGTTGGTAAATATGGTTTATTATTTTTATTTTAACAAACAATCATAAAATACGTACGTTTATGTATAATCATAATTCATTGATTAAGTACCTACTTAACATTTTTTTCTCCACTGTTAATTTGTTTACTATGGCTTAAATTGTAATACGTAATTACAAATTATGTGGCTAAGGCTATAATGGTATTCGATTATTATTATAACAATAACTCTGAAATCTGTAATTAACTCAGATTGGAGAATACATAAGGTAACTTATGTTGATATTGACTATTTATTTGAATATATGGTTTATTTTAAATCATAATATTATTAAAAGATTCTTGTTATCTTCTTAATTAATAGTTGTTATTATTTACAATTATACAAATCAATTTAAAGTTTTAATTCAATTTTGCTTTTCATTAAGCAGTGTTAATAATTTTAGCTCAATAGGACATTTTATTATGTGAGTTTCTTTTAATTATGATTAAACATTCGAGTAAAGAGCGTATCAAGACAATTTTTTGGTATGATTCGACCAATAAATGTGTTTTACATCCAAGTAAAAATAAAATTAATTTTTGCAGTATATTTTTACATTATTATTTCTTCCACATCACGTGCTTATATATTTAATTTATTTTAATAACTATATACTTCTTAAAATTATTAAATGGTAAAAATGTGTTTTTCTTTAAATTGCATATTACATACATATTAAAGTATACCTAATATCGACCTAGTTGTACAAATTTAATCGTAGGTAAGTATGTAGACTTAATAAAACAACTTACCGCTTCCCGATGTAATATCATAACTAAAAATAAAAATGGTCAACATGCAAAACAGCATTTTCTTTGTAATTGGGTAATTTAACAATTTTACTGACATTTGACAAAATCGTTTTCACGGTGTCTGAATATTAGATTATAGTCGACGATAGTCGAATACCTACAACTGTCATAAATACAACTAAATTATACGAGACGAATGTTAATCGAACGGTCTTTTTAACACGCACTTGTGTTTATGTCAATAGTATACATTTGTATGAAATACCTGTATATATATATTATATATATGTGTGTGTATATATGTACCCAAATATATTATATATATAGGTATTATATTTTAATTAAATTCTTGCACAATAGATAATATTAATTAGATAACATTATTTGATCAAACAAGGAAATTCATTATATAATTAAATTGTATTAAATAGTTATAAATAATAATTACTAATGCCCACAATGTATAAAATAATTAATTTCAAAATCTTTTCTTTATTTTATACGCATATTTTATTGTAATGGACATTTTAAGATAAGCATTGGGCATTAATTTACTATTTCTGCCATTTCTGCCAAGTCCCCCCAGTTAAAAATTCAGTTATTAGTACTGAGCATATATAATTTTTAGAAAATATTATAGGAGGGGCTTTAGTCCCCCCAAAATAATTTGTCTATTTGCGCCTATGATTATGTAGGTACAACGATTCTGGAAAAATAAAAAAGGTAAATGGTATATTTTATAATAATACCAGTGTTAACTAATATCTGTTCGTACATACATCGGTCGTAAATAACGTTGAGTTTATGATTTTGGTACGAATATTTATTTTCATGGAAGATTTCCAAAAGAAAATTTGAACCCACACGTCAGTCGATGATACATAGTTGAAATATGTATAAGCTACGCATTTTATAGCTACATTTTGCAGAGTACCCCTGTGCCACTCCATTCCACTTGACTAAACTTAAAATAGGTATTTACTTATAACTAGTACCCAACGAATTATTCGCCTAGTCGAAAGAAATTTTATTTTTATATTATATTGAAATTATCAGAAAAATATTTCTCTTTGGAAGCTTATAATATGGGATTATAAATTTAAGCTTTCGTTCAAATGTTGCTTTATTTTTTACCTGACATTCTCACAATTCCGAAATATTTAAGCACACAGTTTTTCCTATAGAAATATCAACTTTATTTTTTAAATGATAACAACAAAGTTCATTGACTAATAGTTCCAATTCAAAAAAATCGTAACAAACCGAGTTTTAAGGCAGATAATATATATATATTATATGAGTTACAACTTTTATTAAAAAAAAAAATTCTTTGATGCATTATTATTATAAATGGCTTACTATTTACTTATAAAGATATGTTCGAGAAAATTAGGTAGTTCCTATTTTTATTTTGTTAATAACATGAATTGTCGAAGTGATTTCCCGACTTTTGAAAGCCCTATACAATGAAGACTTACGAGGCCTCGCTAATTCCGTCAATTTTAGCTAAAACGACCTAATGTATTGACATAATTAAAGTTAGTCCACGTTGTCCGATTTTGATCCTGAAAAAAAATTTTAACTCACCAGAAAATTGTCTATTATTGTGAACTGTAATTAAAAACTTGAAAATATGAACTTTTTCGAATCATAATTAAAATTAAAATTAATATTGAAAACGGAAAATGTTTCGCACGATCTCCAGACATTTTTCTGCTGAATTCAAATATTTTTTTAGAATCAAAATCAGACAACGTTGACTAACTTCAATTTTGTAAAATTTGTGTAGTGAAATTTATATGGTTATCAAGTTATTGACTTGTGCATGGGCGCACGAGAGAACGGTTTCCGTCGATACCCCCATTTAATTTCACTCACACAATAATCATTTACAATTTATTAAGGGAGCTGGAGCGTAATCAATTCTAAGGAGTAAAAACTAGGCATTTTATATTTCTGTTTATCTGGGTCTTGTGTATGTGTTGAAAGTAAATGAACATTAGTGTACGTAGTTCGTAGTACTGATCACGTTTTATAGGGACATCATAGTGACCGGGACGTACGTCTGTAATTTTACATACGCGCATGCACATGTCACCATATATTGCTTTATAAAATGACAAAAATTTTTTTTCAAAAAATACTACCTCTGACTTCAATCACTACGCTCAGTAGGATGTTCCGATTTTAATTTTGAAAGAAGATTTGAATTCTCCTCTAAATTCACTATGCTATAACTGTCGTACATTTTTCATATTCTATATCAATGTATTTAAATTTGAATTATGAATAAGATCTATTTTTACTCTTTTTGTTAGTACATTTCTAAGTAAAAAAAAATAAAATTCAGAAAAATGAAATTGCCAAAGCATAGATAATTTAGTGACAAATTCAAATTTGCTTTCAAAATTAATATCGGGACATTATATTGGGCGTAGTGATTGAAGTCGTGAGTTATGTTTTCGACCAAAAATGAATCACGCTCCAGCCCCTTAATACAACCCCTTAATACAATATATAGATCCCGCGGGCGGCTATGACAAGATTATAAATTGCCTGAATGTAGCCCCTTAAGACAGAGTCGCAGAGGATGGCACCAGCTATTATTGAATATAATTGTTTTATTATTTTTTAATTTGTAGCTTGGTGGTGTAAACCAGGTCTGTATAGATGAAAATATTTCTGGAGTTAAATTTAATATTTAAAGATAGGTACTGAAAATACTGTGGGTTATTAATTGAAAATAGATAATAGTATAATACAGACTTTTTTAAGTTATATAAATATTTAATTTGGAGAGGGGCTCTAAAAATATCCAGCCTTGGGTGTATGGGGGTTTTTCGGCTCATTAAGGTAGCGCTGGTCATTATCTAGGCTGCCACTGCGGATTAAGTCTAGTCACGCCTATGAGATTTATACCTAGACGTAGGTATTTTTAATTGTTCTGCAGCTGTTTTTATCGACTCTTTTAATACTTATTTGTATGGATAAATGATGATCTAGGTATGTTAAGTGCAAGATGCAAGTGTGTTCCGATTCCACTCTAAGTAGACTTTTTGAGCATTTTGTTCTGTAGCAAAACGAGATGCATTTTTGGTTGTTTTTTTTTAAACACGTAACTGCTGTAAAACCAATACATATTTAATAGTGCTCCGCTCGGATTCTAATAATCATACTACAATAATTCCATACTAAAAGACAAATTGAATTGAATTTACTTAAATCATTAGATTTCACCTTTATTAATAAATTATGAACTTGCATAAAAAAAATATATATATATTATGTGTATAATAAACGCCATACCTCCATAAATGATCTGCATAATATATAATTGTATGTAAACGCCTATAGCTACGTCCTACATATAATAATTTCATAAAAAATAAATTTATTTGCTAAAATTAAGATGACGAGAACTGCGTGGTGAAAATGACGTGAAATTAGATATTTTTGTAATGTTTATTTTAATTCTTATGACAAAACGTAAAAACCTGATAAATATGGCAGACGATAGAGCGTGGTCTCTTGTCGAGATTACATAATAATATAATATACATAACTATTGCAGAATTAATAGACCGCATGCAGGCCGATGCAGTTGTCCGTCTATTGTTGGGTAAATCACTATATTATAATAATGATGACCCATTGGACCGGTGTCAATTTTTTTTTATTATTATTATTCAATGTGCATTGCGACAGACTATTGCTAGCTGTGATGGTAGTTCGTTATAAAATGCAATTACTTTTGAAGAAAAAATAAATAAAAAAGATAGGTACAATACAAATATTTTATTATTGTAAA
Organism: Acyrthosiphon pisum; assembly: GCF_005508785.2. NCBI lineage: Eukaryota > Metazoa > Arthropoda > Insecta > Hemiptera > Aphididae > Acyrthosiphon > Acyrthosiphon pisum. The sequence continues at coordinate 28,477,525 of NC_042496.1, forward strand.
TATGCCATTATATAGGTGATGTATAAGCCTCCGTTTGAATCAACATCCGACTAAACATTGGTAACCGATCGGCCAATCCATCATTTTCATCCGTATACTGAAATCTTTTATATTACGACTGCGACGAGATTAATGATGGTGTCGCGAAATCAAAGTATAAAAAAAATATATTTAAATAGGTATTGACTTTTTAAATAAATAATAATGAAAACTGGGAAACTCTCTTATGCAAAGTAGGTTACGAGTGTATACCCTGTCATTAAGTGAATCACAGTATTACAGTAATGGATGTACATAATATATTTTATAGCATTGTACCATATTTGGTAAAAACGTCAAGTTGCTACGATATTATTCCCTCCTAAATTACAATAAAGAAACAAAATCAATTATACCAATCGAACCTTAGAGGTGTTGCGTAAATATTCGGAATATTCCCATTTTCCAGTGATTTTTGTTAGCTTTTTCTCAATTATTTAGAAAAAAATTAGGAATTTACTGCTTTGAACCCCACCCCCTCTCATCAAAAAAATAACAAACTTGATTTGTGACAAGAAACTACCCTCAGTGTTAAAAATCGGAGCAAATTGTTTGCTTAAACGTGATGATGAAAGGCACAAAAAACACATCATTTATGTTAAATCAATAGTACATTATAGTGTGGATGTATATATTTTTAATAACAAATCACCGTTTGTTGAGTATAATATACACTTCTTGAAATGTATACAAATATAATAATTATTATTTATTTGTAAATATGAATATAATATGATACACCTTATTCGTTTAGATTGCATTAACAATATTATAATAATATAATGCTAAATGACTATGTAAAATCAAACATATTAGACACAGGTATTAATTAAAACATAAATGAACATGGTTAAACTGATAAAGTGATTATATATAATATTATAATATAATTATTAATTAATGTATATAAACACATCAAATTTTGAAAAAAAAAATCATATTGGACAATATTTGTATGATATATCGATACACGATCAGCGACACAGCTCAAACAACCGACAAATAATATTTGCCCGAAAGACTGTAAAAAAGAAAAAAATATATATGTCGAATCCATCGATTGCTTTTAATAGTATAGTATTTTATGTGTTGGAAGCAGTCAGAACGAAATATATCAATAATGCGGTATCGCGATATCAAAAAACACCGTATTTGAAAACCACAATATTATTGGACGCGTGATAAGTCATAAATCATAATAAGACATAATACATATTACAGACGTAGTAATTATCACTAAAAAATCGCTCACCTTGAATTTGCGGATTCGCCCAAGTACGTGTAATTCATAGGATCTTCGCATTTGGACTCCTCGTAATCTTTCCATTTGTCACATTTGATCGATTTGAATTCGTCTTTGGACCGGATGGACCGCGCGTAAAACTCGTAGGATTTAAAATGACTACACACCTCACCGTACACTAAAAAATACGTAAGACTTGTGATAATACACTGCAGTTGTGTTATAATTGTTTATTAGTTGTTCAACAGGTGTATTAATTATTTTAGTTATTGAATTCGGCTGTATAATAATGTTCAAGCACTTTTTCAAATCTATATCTTCTTATTTTTGATACGCATCTATTGATGTATTATACAATATATTGTTTTTTCTCCATCCATTGTATTTTTTATTTTTGTTTCAGCTACATATTTTAATAACTACTCTCATATTATACAAGATCACCATTTCCAGCATATTTTTTAAGACAGTTGTAAACAAATCAAAAAATAAGTTTGTCTTAAAAACGAGATGATGAAAATTCTGATATTTTATATAAACAAAGTTATTTACAGCGTCAAATAAGATAAAAATTGTTTTTTATTTTATTTTAATTCTTTGGTTAACCGCAGAATTAAAACCATTAGATAGGTGCGTAAAAAATACTGACAGCCCTAAACCTGGAAAAGTGTGAAAGAAAGTTTAAATATATCCAATAAAAATAATATAAGCTTTGAAACACGAAAACATAATAATATAATACTCGCGACCACATGCATATTGTCAGAATGAATATATATATATTATAAGTTCGGCTGTAGGTAAGATGTACCTATAGGCACCTACGCATATTCAAATTATTAAGTTATTATTGATCAGTGAACACACAATATAGGCATATATTAAATTAACCGAAAAAATAACGTTATATAGGTTTCACCCTTATTATTTACCGCAACCAAATAATCGAGTTGACAGTATATACGATATGGTCGTATTGATTATACCGTAATATAGATATTATACATTATTATTGTTGTTGTACGCTTATATCTACCGTAATCGTATCCGCAGCCCGGTTGTTTCGTATTGCCACCATTCGGATAGAAATCGATAATTCCTATCGGCTTGTGCTGCCCCAACACCAAACTTGTCGTGTGCACTACATCCACAAATTGCGCATCGGTTCGGTCGAGTCTCTCGGAGGGCCGTTTGCTGGAGAACATCGGCCTAGCGGGATCCAAGCCTGGAACGTGTACGTCGTAAACAAAACATAATAATATCAGTTTAAGAAAAATCCCTTCCCACGAGAACAATATCAATGTGGTAAGCAGGGCTAATCGAATTTTCGAACGTAAAAAAAATCTCGTTAGCGATGATAGGTACTGCAGTGTATAGAGAACAACCATCGATGCAAATTATATTCATAAGTATCCAGAGTATCTAAATGTAGAAACGTTAACAAGGCGGGGGTGTATATTTTATTTACTTTATTTTTGTATGCGTGGTTGTTCAAGATTCGTCTTCTCGCGATCAACGAATGAAATTTGTTTAAAATAATACGAATACGATTTCATTAGACAAGCGTGAAGCGATTATTATTCATAGATCATATTATAATTATACCATGACTATAGCTATCCCGCCCGACGTTGTCCACAACAATGATGTGTATTTTTAATAAATATATTTGCAAAAAAAGTATATATCATGTTTCTTCTAATTATAATATTAATATAATATCTAACCAATTACAACCATTTAGATAAACAAAAAAAATTGTCTCTTTTCAAAAGCGGAAAAAAATCATATGTGAGCTGCCCTTTAGCTATCTATAGCCTATAGGAGTTTAAAAATCAAGCTGTAAACACCCGTCAAGTAATCTATTTGATATACATTTTATTGAAAACGGTCCAGTCGTTTTTTGAGGCCAATTTTAGTTATATAACCCGATTTCATCCGTGAAAAAATCAAAAATACAAAACTTAGATTATATTATAAGTGTATCTTCTGTGAGTTTGTAATCATTATATTGTATTACATTAAATAAATAAATAGTGGAGTATATTATACATTAATTAGTACTCACATTTCTTTCTTCAAAAGGTCACCGTGTAAGTGGTTCTAACCAAATTGAATACATTACAAGAAACACCTATAATATATACTTACAGTAGGTACATATTCAATTTCGGAATAAAATATAAAATCAGTGCGTGATTTGAAAACTCAAAAATGGAAAAATTTGATTTTAACGACTATACATATGTTATATTGAATAATACCAGTACAAGTGTATAAAGCTAAATGCAATTCTAAGCACAGGAATTGATTTATCCATCAGTAAATTAGATTTAATAATTATAATGTGTGTGTGTGTGTGTGTGTGTGTGTGTGTGTGTGTGATGTATATTTATTCCGTTCCAATTCAAAACCTCGAACCATCTATGAGGAACCCATCCAAGTGGTATATTATCTATAGGTATATGTCTATATTGTATATATACATAACAATGACAAATTAGTACTGTACGCAAAATATACGGCTTGTTCAAGATCACATTTATAATATGAACATTTTCATTCGAACAAAAAACGGAATACAGTTTTGTCAAAGCATTCAATTATGTATGGAATTTAACCCGATCTCTTACAAAACACACACTATACTTTTTTTCAATTAGTCATTGTTATTGAGTTAAACAGTTTAATCTTTTGTCGAGTATCCACTCAATGTATTGAACAGACATCAACGATATTTTAAAGTACTGTGTCTCTTACGCTCGCACACGTTTCAGCGAAAAATCTGCTTCAAGTAACCGGGTTTATTTGTATTACTATAATACAGGGTGGGGCGTGGTTACTTCCTTATTTTTTAAGGAATTTTAATTCGGATAAGGAAGTAACCACGCCCCACCCTGTATTAGTCAAACACGTTCGAATGGTCTTATATTAGATTAAAAAATAATAATTTTGAAATGTCTAATGTGTTAAAAAAAATATTTATATTTCGATGTACAGATGTACTTGTACTATAAAGTATGAAGTAAAAATAATACGCAAAACGGTCGTTTTCATAAACTTATAGACAATCCAATTCTTTAAAAAACTATGATAAATGTTCAAATGTACGTAACCAGGGCACTGCATACCTATAATAGGCAGGTAACTACTCATATACATACATAGCTATTAGGTATCTATATTATTATTATTATCATCATTATTCCATCAGAAAACGTCAATATATATTTTAACATATGTACCGCAAAAAAAATTAATAGTAGTCGATATCGCATTTACATATAGGTTAGGTTAGATGATAGTACATAATAATTATGTAGATTATTACATTAATACATACCAGTGATTCTGTACACGTTTCCCTCAAGTCGTTTACCGGCATAACCGGCGATGTGGGCGCCCATGCTAAAACCGATTATGTGTACATCGTCATTGGTCTGAGGCGTGTTTTCCGTCATCGTCCTTATCATTTCACCTACATAGTTTCCGATTTCTTTGCACCGCATCCGAGCAGTAAAGTACGGAAAATCCACTGCAAGCACGCTCCAGTCCACGCACACCACATTATAATCGTACAACGCGAAATATTCTGAAAAAAAATTGAAATGCTTCAACACTGTTTGAAACAAAATCCCGACAAAACCGCCACTTGCAAGCTGCCGGTAGATTTATCTATATAGAGGTAAATTTAAATTAATGCAACAGCCAACAATAAATTATATAGAATACTGACTGTCAAGATACCTATCATCTATATTATATAAATGTATTTAGATAAGTCTGAATACTGATAATAGTAATAATTAGATTTACAAGTCGGAGCCCCGACACATGAACATTTCTAAAACAAAATAAAAGGTATGTAGCCCAAATGTTTGCTAGTCTGAGCTAGATCGGGAGGTCCGTCTTTATTTATTATTCCCCGCTCGGTATTGCTTTGTGCCTTTATATGCAAGTAGTTTTAATTTTTTATTTAAAATATTAAATTTTCTCTTACTCTGCAATTTGTTTAATAAATACCTGTATTGAACAATAAATGAATGCGTGATGATGTGTATGAAAATAATGGCACGATTCACTGAATGAAGAATTCTCCCATTGGAGATAGGTAGTATACGAGAATAATAAATTGCATGACTAAATAAACAGGCATGATCGCTAGATTACTGAACGCATATCTTATACATATATTATACTTCCCCAGACTTGGAAGAAACACTAATATCATAAGAAAAAATGTTATTCACATTACAATTATATAGGAATTAGGTACACTGTTTTTGCCATGTCTGGGGAAAATTCGCAGTGATAGGAAAAATTGGTTTTTTGGTGATCATGCCTGTTTATTTACTCATGATGAATTGTATATTTTAATTATTATATGATTTTTTTAGTATAACTATTCGAACGGTACATATATAATAGCATTTAGTTCAGCCCTGTGATTTATATGTATCGACTTGACGAGCTGTGAGTAATCTACACCCATTGGTTTTGACTTTTGAGTACAATAAGTAGGTATACAATTCCGATCAAATCCCACTATCATTTCTGAGAAGATGGTTCATATTTTTAATTATTTTATCAAGACACGTCGAATCGTTTATTATATTAATGGACGATATATATTATATTGCACTATATTGGTACATTGTAGTGCTCTTGACGGTTTTTATAATATTATGCTGTTGACACACATCTCCGCCGAACGAGTATAGCCTTGGATGTTTGGCGCACTCGACCCGGTGGTCTGTCAACCTATATTCTTGGTAATGATCGAACAAATCAACAGGATTCGCTGAATGTGTCTATTTGTATATGTATATATAAAGCCCGAGTCTCAAATTGATTGATTGCGAAATAATCTAGTTTTGTAGCGAAAACCGCGACGCACATCGAATTTTCCAAACCGACATAAAAACCAAAAACCATTCATCGACATAAATCGGAACCGTACTCAATGTACAGCTAAATACCTATACTTAAATTATTAATTAAAGGACCTGCGCGTGACCTGTTTTTTTGCTCAAAGACATGCCTTACAGTAAAAATGCTCACACCTCGAAGAGTGTTCCGATTTCGATCATTTTTGTTATTTTCGACAGAAGAAACGCTCCTAATATGGTGCTTGGACTTGGATTTTGAGAATTCTATTTCTAAAATATATAATACGATTTTGAATAAGACCAGTTTTCACAAACTTTTGTTTTTTATTATATCATTAATGATAATTATTAATCAAAAATGCAAGCACCCTGTAGAAAATTATCTTTCGAACAAAAAAATAATAAATTAGTAAAATCAAACCATCCTTCGAGGCATTTTTCCTGTAAATCGAGTTTTGAACAAAAACCATGCTTTTTGTTTTTGATCGGCTGTGTCGTTAACTAGTGAGCAAATGCAGTGCGCACGTAGATAGCCCGATACCTATATACAACTATTGAACCATATTATGACTAACCCAAATGCCATGGGTTGTAGCAACAATAAATTTAAAATTGCCTATATACTGCCCTTTTATTAAAGACACACGCAGGCATACGGTCATTTAATTCCACAAAATGTTTCAATCTTCTTGTCAATCATACAGGTGGACCTGATAATACGATTATGCTTTTGAAAAGTTATTTGTATTTAGTATTATGTCTACTTTATAATATGATCATAAAGACCACTTTTTTTTAAATGTTGTTTCTCAACAGTCAACTCCTAAAATTTTTGTTTGATTAATTAAAATCTATTACATTTTAATTGTTGATTATTTGAAATTGAAATTAATTATCTTAAAATATGACCTGATCGATCTCAAGTAGACACATTAACGAAATCAAATCAGTTTTTAGAAGTCATATTGCGTTATCAGGTCCATTGGTAAGATTGACAAAAAAAAGAATACATGCAAATGAGCATGAATTGTTTACCGTTCACGCGCAGAACGCTGAGGTAGCGACTTGTACGAGCGCTTTGCTATATTTTTTATACTACAACAATCACACACACTAATAATCACATTTGAAAAACCCACATATACATGCAATTTAAAATTTGCCCATTTTGATCTCCTTAAAAACTGGCTATTTGCAATCCTTATAACCCAACCCAATCTTGGCACCTATACTGACTGCACCATCACTAACAACGATAATAAATATATTATGTTTTGCCAATAGGTAGGTACTCACCCGTCTTCAAAGCCAAACAGATGCTCTGCTCGTCTTCGCTGTTGCCCAACCAACCGTGAATCAAAATTTTGGTCGGTTTACCACCGTCAAAGCCCGATGACTCCAAAGATTTCGGGTCGTCAGGCACCAGCCTTCGACTGTTCTTGGAGCGCTGTCTACAAGCAAAATACACAGATCGTCAAGTAAACTGAAGTCCGCGACCGCTACGCATAGATGGCGCCGGTCGTTCCGAGAAACGTCAATAATAGATTATCATCCCGTCGTTCATCTTGTGGAGGAGCAATAAAAACATACTCCCCGTCAAGCGTGTCTATTATACAGGTTTACAAGTAAAGTAAGTAACTAAATCGTAAACTTAATCTACTGACTCTACTGCAGTATGTCAACGTGAATAGATATCAAGGCTATATAGGTGCCCCAAATATATTATTTATATGAATTATTGTTTTTTTTTTTCATTCGATCGCACCTGTCTGCTTTATACGTAAGTACTAAATTTAACATCATATATATATATTTATAAATATGGGTTCTTGTGACGACGCAGTGAAGATCGAAAATAAATCGTGTGCTTAAAAGAGGAACGGTGGCGATCGACTGCTACCCTAAATAATACTCTCTATAATATAAGCTTTTCCATATGGGATATTAAAATATACGAGTATAATATATATACCACACGATTATAGGCTAATGAATATTCAACCACTATTAAAATCGGTATTAGAGATGACTAGTGAGCTCAAACGCACCCACCCACCGTGAAAAGAATAAAAAAAAATGTGGGTACCTACGCGTATAAGAAGAGAGGTTCAAAAGTTCAATCTATCCGTTAATTATAAATTGGAAATCGAACGCAGATGGAGTACCCTCACAAGAAATACATTATTTTTCGTTAATGTCGTCTGACGATTTCTTGAACATCGTAACCTGAATCGCATAATTTTCAACATAATTTGTTTAAAAAAATACCTAATAAATTGTTCGTGCAAATCATTTGCTTTTTAATAATCTCTATAAATCGTCATAAATGTGTAATTGTGACTATGGTTTGGTCCAATAAGCCACTGGTTGTAGGATAATAAGGTTTTTTACGAATGTTCCCTATTTTTTTTAGAATTAGGACGGTACTTTATTTGCAATCTTTCACAAAATTACAAAGTTAACAATTATTGTGTGAGTGGGTTGCACACGAAACCTTTTAAAAGTGGACTGTATAATATAAAAGAGAAAAGCAGGATAGAGTTTAAACAATGGTATTATACAATGCATCGTAATATAAAACGCCAAATTTCACAAGCAAACAAATTACATAGGTACCTATATAATATTGTGTCTTAAGAAATTATAACTATTCGTAATGAATAACGATAAATAGACTAATTAAATAATAATATTAATAATATCGCTTGTCGATATACAAAAAAAAATAATACTAAGTTGAAGTGCGACCTCGGTGGTTGGTCGTGCGATGAGCGTCCGAAGCTACTTTGTCAGGGAGGGAAGTTGACGGTGTACGGTGTTGCTTGCCTGGTGCCGAGTGGAACGATATGTCGTAAATTTACGCGTGTATATAGGTAATTCCGAAATTCACGATCAAGATTTACGACAACGTTGCTTGAGCGCTCTACGGTTAGACCCGGAAGAATTTGGAACTTGGGAGTCTGTGTACGCGGATGACAGACTCCAGCACATCCGATTGCAAGTCTGGACCCCATGGACAGGGGGGGGGGCGGAAGGGCGTAAATACACCACTGACAGAATAATTGTCTTTTATATTAATTAATTATTCAATTTTTTAATTATATATAATAATATATATTATTATACATTATTTAATTATTTAATTATACCTATATATTATACAGGGGCCCACGTGGCCACATGTAGCATTGTAGCCCTTATATTGTAATTTTATGTGGTCCGATAATAAAATGTATAAAATGTATAAATTGTATAAAAACCACGAACTAAGATATTAGAGACTGGAAATTATGGATTATAACGTTGTTTGTTTGTAGATACCTTGTGAAATTAATAAACCTAACAGTGATAGATGATAATCATGTAATAATAACTATACGGGGAACGGAGTGGCCGAACGTCTTAAGGCGTCGGTTCGAACTTGGCCACGGGCTGCTATTTTCTTCGGGCAGTCACGGTGTCCGAAGAGAGAGGCCGCCATCCCCCACCCGGGCATGGCAGATACCTACGAGTGCCCACTTAAAAAATTCTTCTAATACAAATACACACGTGTTCAAAACCTACAGTACCCTTCCCACAGTTCCACAGGCTAATTGTTTACAATGTTTAATGTATATTATAAATTACGTTGAACAGTTATAAGCTATGGGCATCTATCAATTTAGTTCTTATACAACCTTAGATGTTTCTTGTTATATTTATATAATTATATTGGGAACTGATTTTAAACATTTTAGATAAAAAAACTACCTATATGCATGCTAATGGTTGAACATTTTTAATAGTGAGTACCTAATAAGCTATAATATGGAATATTAATTATTTGGTTATAATAATTATTACGTATATTTAGGTATATAGGAACGAACATTTTATTTTTTCGGTAACTCTACTGTTTCTTTTGCTAGACAAGCACTGATTTGAACTGTATTTTTGATCAATTAAATCTTTAAAAGCAACAGCTGCTGTTGAAAAAAAAACAACGGTTTCATTTCAACCCCAAAGGGTCACATAGAGTTAAAACTCTTACTTCGTGTACAACCAAAACGTCACAGATTCGTTTACGCTGATGCGAGAAGAGTCCATCGTAGATTCGTAGTTTCCTGTTTTGCCGTGAAATAAATTGTCGAACGAGTTCACTTGAGTCGATGACACTGCAAGAATAAAATAAGCATTTCACTGTAATAGTCCATACAATATAATATTATATTATAGTCCTCCGCCGCGGCGGCCGTACGCGCGTATAACCTACATAAAATGGCACATGTATATAATTGATAATATATATTATATTATATATACCTACAGTATTATTAAATCATCGTATCCTGTTTAGTTTATTGAGAAAATGTTGAGTATATAATATATAGCTGCATCGACATTATAAGAACGAACCTATCTCCTGTACACAATATATATTATATATTATGTATCTCTTATGGTAAACGACACTTGTTGAGTATTGTCAATGTCGCATTCGATGAATAGTTTGTGCGAATGTGCATAATATAATAATATAAGATATTATGATACATACTGACAATGCGCTTACCTATACATCCGTTATAGCGATGACGATTGCCAATTCAAATTATATATGAATTCAAATCATACATCGATACGCACACGGATGTGCGGTATTATTAAATAGAAAATATTTACGCTTTACAACATAATATACGATGAGTATAATAATATGTTTTGTTAAAATAAATATACTATACCTACGCATGATGGTCGCATAAAAGCAAGGAACGTTCTTCGGCGACACTACTCCTGATAGAACACACGATTTGATTTTGAATATTTTATGTTACTTCTAATTATATGAAGAGGATATTCTCCTCGTGACAAATCTCTTTTGAGGCGGCTGATGCGTTCGAAAATTTAACAATGGTGTCAATAATAACAGTGCTCGCCTATTAATCTATTTCTTTAACCTATCGTCTTATACACACATTGGCGAAACGTTAATTTTTACGATTTCTTGGTGGACAGAACAAGTGACGAGGCGACATAAGCATGCACGCTTTCCTCCCCTGTCAAGAGGACCTGCGGCGC
>NC_042496.1:28488856-28489139 GCF_005508785.2 Acyrthosiphon pisum
TTATCTGAATTGCTATTAAATTATATTGATTAATATAATAATTTAATTTAATATATATTGAATTTATTTATTATTGTGGGGTAAGGTACATACTTTCGTGCTAGTTTTCACTTCCGGGAGTTCCCGAAACTCTACGTGCGGAACGGGGTGGCACTTTTTTTACAAGTCCCCAAAACGGACTTTTCACAAAATCTCGTCGTCGTCGTCATCGAGGCCAATGACACGTTAACACCGTGAGTGTGTCCTAGGCTGTCTCGTATAATTTCAGATCCAGGGCCTGGGG
>NC_042496.1:28489239-28491132 GCF_005508785.2 Acyrthosiphon pisum
TTTTTGTGTTTATAGGAACTATATGTTAATTTTTGAACCAAAAGTGATTTAGGAATATCACATGAATTTTCAGTGCAATCTAATGTAATTCTGCAGTTTTGAAAATTATTAAAACAAACAGGCAAGCAATTTCGATTTTTATTTTGTGAAGGCACTAAATTCATTAAATTAACATATAATATTTCATGAAGAGCACTGACAAATGTTAAAATAATATTTCCATATAAATCTAAATGCCAAATCTGCATAAGCTAAATTTAATCTTAATTTTATAAATGTCATTAGAATTTGATCTTTTAAACAAAACATTTCAACTGTCCAGCCATAATAATAATTAATAGAAATTTTGGAACATAAATCTACAATAATATCAAACATAGCTTTACTTATACCATATTAAAATTCAAACATTTTGCCATCAGATTCTAGCGAATGGTAACCAAAAGGGTGACTTTTAAGAAAAGATGTTTGTTTTTTTAAATCTTTATTTTCTTTTTGAAAATCTCAAACTTTATCAGATATACTATTCTTGGATGGTTCAATAGTGGCATCTGTTTCCAATGTATTAACATGTTCAACTATATGAGATGTATCTGTTTCCAATGTATTAACATTTTCAACTATAGGTGATGTACGATAAACTCCTCGCTCAATTATTTTTTTACGCCTTAAAGATAATATAAACAAATAATTAATTCTCCATAATATGATTTAAGTGAAGTACCTAATCAGGTAGATACAAAACAAAATCTCTAGTTTACCTATTAAAAATGTAATGGTGAAAATATAGTTAAGAGCCCATGATTGTATTTTGTGATATATTAATTTTATAACATGTGATAAGTATTTTAAAATGCTTAAAAAAGTTCATAAATTGCTATAAAAAATCACAAAACACAATCATGGGGCTCTTAATTATATCTTAACCTGTATGCTAGATAATAGATCAAATTACTCCAGTATTAAAATGAATACAGCAAAATCACTGGTCAACTATATTTAATGGATCATTCTAAATGTACAATTTTGCTATGCTATTTATATTACACTTGCAGTAATATGTTATTTAATAATTTAATTACATAATAATAATACAAAACAATTATACTTCAAAAAGATAATTAGATTTGTCTGGAAAAGTTCACAAAACATTTTTAAAAAAAGTCTATAAATATTTAACAGGATGAAGTTATTATAATAAATAAAGTACTTACAGATAATTACCACAATTAATCTGGAATACTACGCTAACCTTTAATATTAAAAATAACATTATTCTACAAGAATGTAAATTAATTAATTAAATAAAATACATAATATTATGATAATAATAATATACAACATAACACTGATGGAAAAATGTATTCTAAATCAATCATCTTCATCTACATTTAATAATAGGTATATTAGTAATTACAAATAGTTCATGTACTATCTAATGAAAATAATACTTTGGACATAAATAATGTTTTAAAAATTCAATAAATACTTCTTCACACATAGAAATAACAATTATTGAAACATATGAAAGTATTATGACAAAGTTTATAATTATACTAAATATAAGTTTACTTAACATGTAAGTAACCACAAACATGGTTTAACACAGTAGCATAATTGAAGACCTTGGAGCAACAATAAAACATCTCCATATTTTGGTGCATTAACCAGACAAATCCAATTGTTAAATACAGATATATCATATAAATGAAGGTGTCTGGTTTTTATTTTAGTGCAACAAGACAGCTACAAGTTTTATGTTTTGGTTTTGAGATCATACAAATTTGATTTTAACAATTTATCACTGGCCACTAATTATACAAATTGAATTAAGATCTAAATATATTTGTTAGTTTAAAAAAAATTTTAAATGAATCCTGAAAAAATGTATTA